>NC_143580.1:139513785-139666511 GCF_048544385.1 Mastigoproctus giganteus
TTGCCATCAGCCAGTAGGTAGTTGATTGTTGGAACATATTTCTATCCATTGTAGGTTATTGTGGAAGTGGGTAGTTGAAATAAAATTCAAGGAAGAACTAAAAAAATCATTAGAGAAGATAGACTGATAAAGTGGGAAGTTTTTCTTTCTTTTTTATTCTTCCTTTATTATTTATTTTTTTTTTGGCCAATGCTTTCTAATCTTGCCTTAACACTATCTTAAAAAACCAACTTTTCTTCTTTCCCATTTATCCCTTCAGCTTTCTAGAACAACCTTCCTTCACCCATATTTCCTGAAAATTACAATCTATAGAAATTAGAGTTTAATGTTAAGTATCGTCTGTCTTCCCAACCTTCAACTTCCAAAACTGGTTTGGAAGAGAGAGGGGAATTTCAGAAGAACAGTGTCCATGGATGTATGCAGCAAAGAAAAGGCTTGCAGAAGAAATGGAATGTCTATGAAACAGACTGGAAAGACTTTGTATGAGATAGGTCATTAAGGTACAAAATACTATAGGTTCTAATACATTTTGTGTTTGGGAGTTTTCAAAAAAAAAAAAAAACACTATATGCAAATGTTGTTGTGGGGGTTTGGTGGTACACAAGCTTCTTTCAGTTTGGTGAAGACAGGATCTTAGAGCTGGAAAGGGAATTAGAAACTGTGACTTGGAATATCATCGGTTTGGCTGAAACAAGAAGAAATGAATCACTTATAAGTTTATCAAGTGGCAATCTGCTGTACACCAATGTAAACAGTGAAAGGAGTGAAGGTGGAGTTGGGTTCCTGGTCCATAAAGATTTAAAAACACGACATTTTGGAATTCAAAAGTACATCACCAAGGGTGTCAAGAATAATACTCAAGATGTCTAAGAGGTACAAGCTAAAGGTTATAATGATTTATGCACCAACATCAAGCCATGATGATAAAGAGGTTGAAGAAATCTACACCGAAATTGAGAGTCTTCTAGATGAGCAGAAAACCCCACTACACTATTATTATGGGGACTTCAATGCTAAGGTTGGAAAAAGACAAAACAGTGCAGAAAGGGGAACTATAGGAAATTTTGGAATTGGTGAAAGAAATGAAAGAGGTGAAAGACTTGTAGAATTTGCAGAATCGCAAGGATTGTCAATAATGAACACTTTTTTCAAGAAAAGGGTGAACAGAAATTGGACATGGAATAGTGCAAATGGATTTGTGTAGATTGTGCAAATGGATTAACAACTAACGAAATTGACTTCATCCTCACTAACAGAAGATATATTGTGAATGATGTTACCGTCCTGAACAAGGTAAATGTTGGAAATGATCACAGAATGTAAGATGTACACTTGATATAGAAGTAGGAAAGGAAAGAAAAAACTGACTCGAGTAAATAATACAAAGGTCTTTGAGATAACAGAAGAGGAGAAAAAGCAGTATCTACTGGAACTTAAGAACAAGTTTGAGCTTCTGCAGAACTGCTCGGGACCAAGATATTGATGAGGAATATTACAACTTTTTGAAAGTGATAAAGCCCAAGAAACCTATAGGGAAAAAGAAATCCAAAGAAGAAAAAATTAGTCAAGAAACACTTATGATGAATCGAAGGCGACAAATGAAGAGCAAGATAAATGCTGACAAGGAGAAAATTGAGTATACTGAGTTATGCAAAGCCATTAGAAAGAGACTCAGAGAGGACATAAGAAGATTTAACACAAGAAAAGTAGAACAAGCATTAAGGGAAAACAAAGGATTTAAATCAGCAGCCATGAGCAGTAATACAGAAAGACAAATGATACTGAAACTGAAGAATAGCAATGGTGTACTTATAAACAGCAGAGAAGGCATAATTCAAATAGCAGAAGACTACTATAGAGAATTATAAAAGGAGCAAGGGAATGATGCCAGCAGTGGGGAAGATGGATCGAAATTAGCAACACATACGATATATCCGATATTCTTCCTGATGAGGTAGAACATGCATTGAAGAAAATGAATAATCAGAAAGCCCAGGGGGAAGATGAAGTTACTGTAGAGTTGTTAAAATTGGGAGGAAGAGACATAACACAAAAACTGGCATGGCTCTTCACAAAGTGCATTAGAAAAGGTGTGATGCATAAGCAGTGGAATAATGCAATCATAGTTTTGCTGCATAAGAAAGGAGATAAATCAGAAATTGGAAATTATAGACCAATTAGCTTGTTATCCCACATCTACAAGTTGTTCACAAGGGTCATTACTAACAGATTAGAAAGAATACTTGATGAGAATCAACCGAAAGAGCAAGCTGGCTTTAGGACAGGATTCTCAACTATGGATCACCTTCACGTAATATCACAGCTAATGGAGAAAGCAAATGAATATAAAACACCATTATGCCTGGCATTTGTGGATTATGAAAAGGCATTTGACTCCATACAGCATAAGGCAATGTTTCGGGCACTGGAAAGACAAGGCATAGATACTCCATATATTATGATTTTGAAGAAAATATATGAGAGTGCTACATCCTTTATTAGACTAGACAAAGACAGTAGCAAATTTAAAATCGAGAAAGGAGTTCGACAAGGAGACACAATATCTCCGAAGCTGTTTACTGCTGCCCTTGAGGAAGCTTTCAGAAGATTAGACTGGTGGCAGAAAGGAGTCAATGTGAACGGAGAATACCTAAACCATTTACGATTTGCAGATGACATTGTGGTCATAAGCCACGATCCCAAAGAATTAGAGGAAAATCTTAATCAGTTATGCACAGTTAGCAAGGATTTTGGACTAAAGATGAATATGGCTAAAACAAAAGTAATGATGAACAAGTATGCCACGGAAAGGGAAATAATGATTGAAGGAGCAGTAATTGAAAAGGTGGAGTCATATACTTATCTGGGACAAGTTATTAGCTGTAATAATGATAAATGGCTGGAAGTCAAGAGAAGAATAAATTTTGGATGGATAGCATTCAGGATATATAGTCACATACTGAAGAGCAATATCCCAGTTTGTCTGAAACGTAAAATAATGAACCAATGTATACTCCCCACCATGACTTATGGAAGTGAAACTTGGGCACTCACCAAAAGAATGGAAGAGAAGCTAAGAACTACACAGCGAAGAATGGAACGAATTATATTGGGAATCAGACTGTTAGATAAGAAGAGAAACACATGGATTAGGCAGCAAACTCAAGTAAAGGACATTCTTATCAAAACTAAAGAACTAAAATGGTCTCGAGCAGGACACATAGCTCGAAGACATGATGACAGATGGACTAAGAAAATAACAGAATGGTACCCAAGAGGAGCTAGAAGAAAACCTGGAAGACAAAGGCGGAGATGGATAGATGAAATTCATGAGTTTTTGAGTAGTAAATGGATGGCCAGTGCTCAAAACAGAAGGAACTGGAAAGTTGCTGGAGAGGCCTTCATCCTGCAGTGGATTGAAAATGGCTGATGATGATGATGATGAAACATGGAGGAGTGAGCAACTGTTTTAGTGTCGACAAACTCTTCCATAAATTGAAAACCAATTTTTGGAAGAGTCTGACCAATTCAGTTCCCACAAAGTGTCTCAAAAGCTTGAAGATTATATGGGATTTTTTGCAGCTAACACATATGATGCATTCCACATTGGAATAAGCATTACAAGAAAGTCTCTGAAGTTGTATGCAAATTTCTGTTCTGCAGATATTATAATTGCTTCTCCATTAGGTTTACGAACAATTATTGGTGCTGAAGATGAAAAGAAAAGAGACTGACTTCTTATCATCAATTGAGATTGTTATTGCAGATCAGGCAGATATTTTCCTTATGCAAAACTGGGAGCATGTAATTCATTTAATGCAACACCTTCATTTACAGCCCCAAGAGTCTCATAACCCTGATTTTTTCAGAGTAAGAATGTGGATGCTAAATGGTTGGGCAAAGCTTTATTGCCAGACTTTGATATTTAGTAATATTTTGGCCCTTTCAATTAATGCACTTTATAATAAATATTGTTACAATTATTCAGGAAATGTTCTCATTAGGAATTCCATTCATTCAGGTTCTATTAGCCAAGTAGCTGTTCAGTTTCCCCAAGTATTCCAGTATTTTGAATGCAACAGTGTAAAAGATATGGCAGAAGACAGATTTCAGTACTTCACTACAAAGATTCTGAATCAACATAAGGATCCAATTATGTCAAAAACACTAATTTTCATTCCATCATACTTCGACTTTGTTCAAATCAGAAATTATTTCAAAAGAGAGGAACTAAGCAGTACTCAGATATGTGAATGCACAAAAGATAGTAAGGTTGAAAAAGCAAGAGAGCTTTTTTTCATGGTCATCACCATTTTTTACTTTATACAGAAAGATGTCATTTTTTTTTCATCATTATAAAATTAAAGGGATGCAACATATAATATTTTATCAAATACCCAGTTACCCAAATTTTTATAGTGAACTATGTAATTTTGTGACATAAGCATTGGGAGATCAAAATTGAGAGTAGGAGTGTGCTATAGGCCTAATGACTCTGATCAGTATAATAAGAAACTGTACAGGGAATTAGAGTGGGCCAGTAAATCAGAGAGTCATTATAATGGGGGATTTTAATTTCCCAGATATTGACTGGAATTTGTGGATTGGTCACTCACACACTAGCAAGGCTTTTGTGGATTTATTGGATGATTGTTTTCTACATCAGCATGTTCGGGGGGCAACCAGAGGGAGTAATACTCTTGATCTGATTATCAGTAGTGATTCTTCATGCATTAAGAATCTGCAGATAAAGGAACCACTAGGTGGCAGTGATCACAGTGTGCTGAAGTGAGATTTACTCAAAGAGGTAACTACCATCAGGGGTAAAGGGAAGGGTTTTTGCTTTCATAAAGGTGACTACGATGGTCTGAGACAGTATTTAAATTCTATACAGTGGGACCAACTGATGATTTTACCAACAGCAAATTCAAAATGGGAAGCACTCAAAGAACTTACCTTGGAAGCTACTAGGCTTTACATACCAACTAAGAAACATTGTTCAAGGTTTAGGCCTAAATGGATGTCAGATGAACTAATGCGACATATGGCAGAGAAGAAAAATGCATGGGATACATATAAATTAACATGTGACACAGAAGCCTATGATAGATATAAGCTGATCTGTAACCGAGTTACAAAGGAAGTTAGGCAGGTGAAGGCAGATTACGAGAAATCTTTGGCAAAGGATGCAAAGAAAAACAGCAAAGAGTTCTTTACTTATGTAAACTCTAGAAGGAAGGGGATGAATCAGATTGGTCCAGTTGATATCGATGGTTCAAATGTTGATGATCCTGCGTAGGTAGCTAACAAACTAAATGAATATTTTGCATCGACATTCACACATGAAGAGTTATTCAGCGAGGGGAATGCCAGAGGTGTATTCAACTCTGGCAGTAAGCTAGATAATCTTGTAATAATTCAGAGTAAAGTGGAGGAGAAATTGTTGAAGATAAATACAAGAAAGGCACCTGGGGTGGATGGGATCTATCCAATTATATTAAAGGAGGCAGCAAAGGAAGTAAGCAAACCCTTAGTCACAATTATGAGAGCTTCCTTGGACTCAGGGGAGGTACCTATGGACTGGAGATGTGCAAATGTGACCCTAATTCACAAAGGAGGGTCAAAGGCTGACACAAGTAATTATAGAACTGTTTAACCTCTGTTCCAGGAAAATTAATGGAGGCCCTGGTTAAAGAAGCACTGGAGGATCATCTAGGCAAGACTTAGTTATAGCTCGGACACAGCATGGTTTTGTTAAGGTAAAGTCTTGCCTAACCAATTTGATTGGATACTATGATGCAGTCACAAAAGAACTGGATGCAGGGAATAACTTTGATATTATATACTTGGATCTTAGAAAGGCTTTTGATACTGTTGCACATGGAAGACTGCTGCACAAATTAGAGCAGTGTGGCATTGGAGGCAAATTGCTGCTATGGATAAAGGGATGGTTGAGTGGGAGAAGACAGAGAGTGGTAATGAATGGACACAGCTCATCGTGGACTAATGGTTATTAGTAAAGTCCCTCAGGGTTCAGTGTTGGGTCCATTATTGTTTTCTGTATTTATAAATGATAATGATGATGGTATATCAAGCTTAATGTCCAAGTTTGCAGATGCTAACAAAGGTTGGCAGGGTTGTTAAGGGCACTACTGACCCTATGCTGCTGCAACAGGATATGGAAAGGTTGAGCAGATTGGCTGAGAGGTGGCAAATGAAGTTTAACATTGACAAATGTAAAGTACTACATATGGGAAACAGCAACCGCAGAGCAACGTATCAACTCTGTGGTACTACACTGACAGTGGTAGAGAATGAAAAGGACCTGGGGGTTATTGTGCAGGCAGATATGAAGTTCTCTGAGCACTGCAGACGGGTGGCAAGAGTAGATCATGGGGTCTTGTCAACGATATATATAGGAATTTTTCTAGCAGGGAAAGGGAGGTGATTATTCCCTTGTGGCAATGGTCAGGCCACACCTTGAGTACTGTATACAGGTCTGGAGGCCTCATTTCAAGAAGGATGTAGAGCTGCTGGAACGAGTACAGAGAAGAGCAACAAGATTAGTGAATGGAACAAAGGGTTGCTTTTACGAAGAAAGGCTTAAGTTTTGCAAATTACAGTGTCTGGAGACTAGGCACCGGCGAGGTGATCTGATAGAGGTGTATAAAGCCTTGAATGGTTTGAGCATGCTCAATACCGATTGGATTCTTCCTCTTGCTCAGAATAATCGCCTGAGAGGGCATAAATTCAGATCGAGGAAAGACAGATGTTGGACAGATGTGTGGAAATTTGCCTTTAGCCAGTGGGTAGTTGGTTGGTGGAACAGACTTCCATTCCTTGTTGTGGAAGTTGATAGCCTAAATAAATTTAAGGCTCAGCTGGACATGTATTTCGAACGAACGGAGGTGTGAAATAGTAGAGACATCATATGCCTCTACTAATGCTAAATAAAATTTGTACGTATATAAGTAAAATATGCCAATAAACCAGTCAAATAAAATTGACAGAATCCAAATTGGTGATCATTGATCAGATGGAAGTTTCCAAGAGAGCTTAAAGAGTTGGCAGTTATTGAATTTTTCTATTACTTAGGAAAGAATAATGAAAGTGCAATGGGAAGATAATTGGAAGGGAAGAGTTTGTCACCCTTTTAAGGAATGGCTAGATATGAACAAATTTCCAAACAGAAGCAATAACACCAGTGGAATAAGAAACTGTAATAAGATGATACAGAATGGTGCAATCTCAAGAGTGCAGGTTTTGCAAACATGGTGGACACATGCATCAGCACCTAGAGGTTTCTAGGCATCAACAATTTTGATGCCTAGAGGTTTCTTGGCATTAAAATTGTTCAGAATTAATTTTGCTAATGTCCTTCTGCCAGAAGATCATGGGATGCATCGAGTGGAGTGTAATAGGTATGGTAAGAGATGATTTAGCAAGATTGAGAGTATGATGAAAAGTAGGATATTAGTAAATTGGCTTTATCTTTAGCTGAGGATGCAACAAAACCATCAAGTAGTAACAGAGGTGGGAGTATAGATGGACAAAAGTAGAGGCCAACAGCTTCGGCAGAGACCAAAAGGCTGAACTCCCATTTGGACAAGAAACAAGCTTTCTACTCTTAGCCTTTTCAAAATCAAGTTGGATTGATAAACAACTGTTTTACAATTGACGCAGCTATAGTGTAAGCAGAAAATGAAGCTAGAGATTGGAAAATAAAGCTGACAACAACCTGAGCAACCACTGGGATTAAAAGATTTATAACAGTAATTTGCCAAAGGAAAAGAAGAACAGAAATCACATCATCATCATCAGCCGTTTTCAATCCACTGTAGGATGAAGGCCTCTCCAGCAACTTTCCAGTTTCTTCTCTTTTGGGCAATGGCCATTCATTTACTACCCACAAACTTGTGAATTCCATCTGTTCATCTCCTTTGTTGTCTTCCAGGTTTTCTTTTAGCTCATCTTGGGTATCATTCTGTTATTTTCTTAGTCTATCTGTCATCATGTCTTCAAGCTATGTGTCCTGCCTAAGTCCATTTCAGTTCTTTAGTTTTGATAAGAATGTCCTTTATTTGTGTTTCTCTTCTTATCTAACAATCTAATTCCTAACATAATTCATTCCATTTGTCACTGCGTAGTTATCAGCTTCTCTCATTCTTTTGGAGAGTGCCCAAGTTCCACTCCCATAAGTCATGGTGGGGAGTATACATTGGTTCATTATTTTATGTTTCAGACAAATTGGGATATTGCTCCTCAGTATGTGACTATATTTCCTAAATGCTATCCATCCGAAATTTATCTTTCTCTTAATTTCCAGCCATTTATCATTATTACAGTGAATAACTTGTTCCAGATAAGTATATGACTCCACCTTTTCAATTACTGCTCCTTCAATCATTATGTCCCTTTCTATGGCATACTTGTTCATCATTCCTTTTGTTTTAGCCATATTCAATTTTAGGTCGAAATCCTTACTAACTCTGTATAACTGATTAAGATTTTTCTCCAATTCTCTGGGATGATGGCTTATGGTTACAATGTCACCTGCAAATCGTAAATGGTTTAGATACTCTCCATTCACATTGTCTCCTTTCTGTGACCAGTCTAATCTTCTGAAAGCTTCTTCAAGGGCAGCAGTAAACAACTTGATTTTAAATTTGCCACTGTCTCTGTCTAGTCTAATAAAGGAGGAAATGTTCTCATATATTTTCTTCAAAATAATAATGTATGGGGTATCGATACCTTGTCTTTCCAGTGCCCGAAACACTGTCTTATGCTGTATGGAGTCAAATGGCTTTTCATAATCCACAAATGCCAGACATAATGATGTTTTATATTCATTTTCTTTCTCCATTAGCTGCGATATTACATGAAGGTGATCCATAGTTAAGAAACCTGTCCTAAAGCCTTTTTGCTTTTTCGGTTGATTTTAATCAAGTATTCTTTCTAATCTGTTAGTAATATGGGACTAGAAGCTAATCGGTCTATAATTTCCAATTTCTGATTTATCTTTTTTCTCATGCAGCAAAATTATGATTGTATTATTCCATTCTTTAGGTGTCATGCCTTTCCTAATGTATTTTGTGAAGAGTCTTGCCAGTTTCTGTGTTATGTAACTTTCTTCCAATTTTAACAGTTCTACAGTATCTTCATCTTTTTGATTCTTCATTTTCTTCAATGTATGTTCTTCCTCATCAGGAAGGATATTGGGTATGTTGTATGTGTTGCAAATTTGTGATCCATCATCCCCACTGCTGGCATCATTCCCTCACTCCTTATATAATTCTTTATAGTAGTCTTCTGCTATTTGAATTATGCCTTCTATGCTATTTATATGTACACCACAAGTGCTTTTCTTCAGTTTACATAGATCATCCCAATTTGTGTAATGTCAAAGAACACGAGAGAGAGAGAGAGAGAGAGAGAGAGAGAGAGAGAGAGATGCTCCATTGGAGAAGAGACCATCACCAAGTTGAGATGGGGGACCTAGAGAACCACTAACATTACCATCTTGGGGTGTGCGTAGTTAGGATTGTCTAGTATTCTGGGAAATGAATGAACAAGCGTATTCATTCACTTCCCAGAAGAAGCGTATGTTACAGCATAATGAATCTGATGAGTATAATGAGAAATTTCGCAGAGAAATAGAGTGGGCCAGTAAATCAGACTGTCTTATAATGGGGAGTTTTAACTTTCCAGATACTGACTGGAACTTGTGGGTTTGTCACTTGCACACTAGCAAGGATTTTGTGGATTTATTGGATGACTTTTTTCTACAGCAACATGTTTGAGAGGCAACCAGAGGGAGGAATACTCTTGATCTGATTATCAGCAGTGATTCTTCATGCATTAAGAATCTGCAGATAAAGGAACCACTAAGTGGCAGTGATCACAGTGTACTGATGTGGGATTTAATTAAAGATATAACTACCATTAGGTATAAGGGGAAGGGTTTTTGCTTTCGTAAAGGTGACTACAGTGGTCTCAGAGAGTTTTTAAATTCTGTTTTAAGTTTTAAATTTTAAGTTTTTAAAGGATGGGATAAACTGATGACGTTACCAATGGTGAATTCTAAATGGGAAGCCTTCAGGGACTTAATCTTGGAGGGTACTAGGCTTTTCATATCAACTAAGAAATACTGTTCAGGGTTAGGCCTAAATGGACGTCAGATAAGTTAATGAGGCTCATGGCAGAGAAGAGAAATGCATGGGATGCATATAAATTATCAGGCGACACAGAAGCCTATGTAAGATATAAGCTAGTCTGTAACCAAGTCACAAAGGAGGTTAATGCAGGCGAAGGCAGATTACGAGAAATCATTGGCAAAGGATGCAAAGAAAAACAGCAAAAAGTTCTTAACTTATGTAAACTCTAGAAGGAAAGGGATGAATCAGAGTGGTCCACTTAACAGATAGTTTGACTACTGATTATCATGCTCAGGTAGTTGATAAATTGAATGAGTATTTTGCATCTGCATTCACACATGAGGAGTTATTCAAGGAGGGGAATGCCAGAAGTTCATCAAACTCTAACAGGGAGCTAAGTGATTTTGTTATGACTGAGAGCAAAGTGGAGGAGAAATTGTTGAAGTTAAACATAAGGAAGGCACCTGGGGTGGATGGGATCTATACAGTTATATTAGAGGAGGCAGAAAAGGAAGTAAGCAAACCATTAGCCATAATTATGACAGCTTCCTTAGACTCAGGGGAGGTCCACATGGACTGGAGATGTGCAAATGTGTCCCCAATTCACAAAGGGGGATCAAAGGGTGACATGGGTAATTACAGACCTGTTAGTTTATCTTCTGTTCCAGGGAAAATAATGGAGTCACTGGTTAAGGACGCGATGCAGGATCATCTAGACAAGACTGCAGTTATAATTCAGACACAGCATGGGTTTGTTAAGGGGAAGTCTCGTCTGACAAATTTGATTGGATACTATGATGTGGTCATGAAGGAACTGGATGCAAAGAATAATTCTAATATCATATGTTTTTTTTTTTTTTTTTTTGTTTTTTTTTTTAGGAGCATTAGCAACTTGATATTATATACTTGGATTTTAGGAAAGCTTTTGATACTGTGGCACATGTAAGACTACTGTACAAATTGGAGCAGTATGGCATTAAGGGCAAGTTGCTACAATGGATAAAAGGATGTTTGAGTGGGAGAGAGTGGTTATCAATAGACACTGCTCTTCCTTGACTAATGTTATTAGTGGAGTCCCCCAGGGTTCGGTGTTGAGCCCATTGTTGTTTTCAGTATTTATCAATGATATTAATGAAGGTATGTCAGGATTAATGTCTAAGTTTGCAGACGATATGAAGGTTGCCAGGGTTGTTAATGACAGTAATGATGGTATACTACTGCAACAGGATCTGGAAAAGTTGAGCAATGGAGAATGAAAAAGGACCTCGGGGTAATTGTGCAGTCAGATACGAAGTTTTCTGAATAGTGCAAAAAGGTTGCAAGGGTAGCTCATGGTGTCTTGTCAATGATATACATCAATTTTGCTAGTAGAGATAAGGTGGTTATTGTCTCCTTGTATAAGGCAATGGTCAAGCCACACCTTGGGTACTGTATACAGGTCTGGAGGCTTCATTTTAGGAAAGAAGTAGAGCTGCTGGAACTAGTATAGAGAAAACAATGAGATCGGTGAGTGGAACAAAGGGTTGGTGTTATGAAGAAAGGCTTAAGTTCTGCAAATTGCAGCTTCTGGAGAATAGGTACCTACAAGGTGATTAAATTGAGGAGTATAAGACCTTGAATGGATTGAGCAAGCTCAATGCTAATGGGATTCTTCCTCTTGCTCAGATTACTTACCTGAGAATGAAATTCGAATTGAGGAAAGACAATTGTCGAATAGATGTGCGGAAATTCACCTTTATTATTATTATTACTAGCCATATGGTGCAAGGAATCAGGACCCCGGGTGTGCCAAGCCCATACTCATCAGATGTGAGCCCCCGGGGTTAGGCAGTGGGTGGTTGATAGTTGGAACAAACTTCCATCTGTTGTAGTGGAGGTCAGCAACTTAAATAAGTTCAAGGCAGAATCAGACAAACATTTGGAGTGAATGAATGGGTAAAATGGAAAGGTTTCTTTTTTTGGCTGATGATACGTATATAAGCTTGCTTTCTTGCATCATATGCCTCTATTAATGCTAACAAGCTGCAAGGTTATTATTTAATCACAAAAGAATGAGCATCTTGACCAGCTGTGTTCATATAACTTGAAAACTTGGTGATTTTTTAACACTCACAACTCCACCTTGTGTTGAAACATTAAAATCACTGTTAGGATTATCTCACTGTTAGGAACATTAGAATGAAGGAAGTCAATTTTCAAAGAGGTCTGAGTGATTGGTGGATTTAGAAAAATGATACATGGAATGAATTTGATGGAACAGTCTTTAAGGGGAGGGAGGGAGGGAGGGAGAGAGAGAGAGAGAGAGAGAGAGAGAGAGAGATTTCAAATTAGGAATCTTTGACAAGGAATATCAGAGCAGACATATAGGCAAGATTTTTTTACCTCACCTTGGAAGCAAAAGGAATCAAAAAGCAAGGAAAATAATTCTGTCAGAAAAAATAAGTGGGGCTTAGCTTAGATTGTAGGTGGAAATGGGCATCACTAAGATTAGAACTGAGTGACATGTTTTTTGGAGGTTAAAGATATTTTTGCAGATAAGCTTGTTCTATTAGTGTTACTATTCATGATGGATTCAACAGATAAAGTAAAAGTAAGAGGGACAATGTTGTATGAATTAATGAATTTTTGGATATGGTGTCTACACAAGAAGAATATATATCTAAGTTCTTGACAATGCTTCCCATATACACTGGGAAGCATTGTCATATACTACTGGGAAGCATATACTACTGTAACTCCCTCCAGTCTGTAGCTGGAAGAACTGAGGCAATGTGATTATCCAAATGCTGATCCACAAGGAGTTACAAATAGGTTGTCCAGTGGAATATTTAGTGCCAGACTGCAATAAGCTTTTTAGAGTTGTACCCATGAAATGTAAGAAATGTTTTTTTCACCATATTTGAGTTTATGATGGGCATCATGCCCATCATAAACTCAAAAGATATCACTCATATTGCATTATGGAAGAGAAGGGGGGGGATTGCCAGAGCTTTGCTTTGGAGATTAAACATGGGTTTCACCACTAAGAAAATGATGTTGAGCATTATCTACCACCTAGTATTGCCAGGCAACAGAGGGGGGATGACATTGCTCTTTGTAATGTGGAAGCCACACCCCAATCATCTACTTATGTTAGTTCCCACCTGAGTTGTCCCTTCCAGTCAGGGCTGTGCCGAGCCATTTTAGTACCTGAGGCAAGAATGAAAAATTGCACCCTCCCCTAAAATATATATATATATATAAAAAAATAAAATAATTAAAAGAAATATAACTTATTTACAATGCATTTCTGGTACACATTTTAATAAAAATAAAAGGATAACAAAAAAATAAAATAGAAACTGTTTAAAGTGATTTTTATTCTCATAAGCAGTATTTATTATAAATATATAACAGATTTATAATAAATATAAATGTAACAAGGCATATTACTATAAGAGCTTAAAATGTTATATTAAATATTGGTGCAGATATGCCACAGATAGCTCTTAAATGAAAACTACATTTGTAGTGTAAAGGTATCATTTAAGTTGTATCTCATATTGTGATCATCCTTCACAATGAGTTACGATGTATTGCATTGACAATATTGTATTATGTCAGTGCAATATATGTTACCATGTATTGACAACCCAGTTGTGAAGTTAATCCCACAATATGTCATGATTGCAATACCGAGGTATCTGCCCATCAACCGATGAAAGCCCAACTAGCCTTGAAATGGTGCTGTCTGGGTGGTGGTGGTGGTGCCCATCACCAATAAGTAAGAAGAGTCTTCTCTATTAGAGAAGCGTTACTTATTATTAGTGTGAAGGATAACCACAATATGAGATACAACTAAAATGATGCCGTTACACTACGAATGTAGTTTTTGTTTAAGAGTTATCTATGGTAAGTAAAGTGCAAAGGGTGTTAGCTGTCTGATGGCACCAGGGTTACCCCCATCTCTGTGTTGTATGCTCTGTTTGTGTATCACAGTACTCTGTAGAGGCCAGAGATTTAAAAGTGTGTGGGGAGTGGAATGTTGTGTGATGTTATGTTCTGTCATTCTTCTGATCATTTAGCCATTGGGCCCCTAGTGGGACCCACTATTGCCCATCCTGCCACCTAGTTGCTGAAGATTTCAGTGGCAAGGACCTATATATAAAAAAAAATCTATGGTGTATCTACACCAATATTTAATATATAACAGATTTATTTATGCATCATTCGTTTCAAAAATAGCAGCGTCCCAGATAGTGCTGGTGTGGAGAGCTCGTTATCTGTACAGTGGTATGACAAAGATTTTCGTCTTGCAAAAGCAAGATGATAAAAGGCTTGGAATAATCAAAACATAAAATCTAAAATGTTGGCAATTATTTAAGCTTTCTTTTGGCAACCCTTTCAGCTTTTAACCTGAGGCAAGAGCCTCGTTCGCCTCCAACTGGCACGTCTCTGCTTCCAGGAAACTGTTTCAGGCTATGGATGTGGGAGTATACCCAAGGTTACACACAAACCCACCATAATGAAGTTGCAAGCAGAGGATTTTTTTTTTTTGTTATAGAAATTCAGTCCACTTGACTCAGAAGTGGGACCTAGTTATCATTTACATTATCATTTTAGACCCCCCCCCTTGGAAGCAAGCCCTAGCCTGTCATACCCAGAACAATGTCTGTGACAAGTCTCAGGGACCAAGTTTGTGTAATAAATTGATCTATCATTTCATGCAGTGCAGGGTTACTGATTTATTGGTATTGAAAACAATTATGATAGGTGTAGTTCTCTATCTTTTACAAACAGTATTCTTTTTGTTGTATGATTTTCTGACCTTTTACACCATCTACTATTTGCTACTCAATAATGTTCCTCAGGCATACATCCGTTGATGCATTTAAAGTAGCATGAGGTACATGAGGATTCCACCAAAGTCTAAGAAACAATTCCGAGTGTTTTCATTTTGCTGTTATGAGAAGTCTGGCTAAGAGAGCAAAGAAACTTGAACACCAGAAGGAAAGTGACGAACGACAATGAGTCACTTGATATGAATGTTGTAATTACTGATGTTTCTGTACAGGTTGCTGATAAACAAAATATTTTGCATCTCCATTCATATAAAAAGAATATTTTAGAGTTAGAGTAGTCAAACTCTAATGGGTAATCAAAATTATGACATTTTCATAATCAATTAGATATAAATCATTTGATTATAAAATTGCCAATGTTTAGTTTTGATAACATCAGATCAAATCAGTCCATTTTTGTTTTCTTCTTCAATTTTCTTGTCAATTTCATAATTGCCTAATTTGCATATAACTAACTGTTTATTTCAATTATTGAAGTAATCAGTTATTAATCATTTGATTCTGTCCATCACTAAGTTTGAGCTCAGATGACTATTTAAAAGTTTTAAATATATATACTGTATATATAATAGTGAGAATTTTAGAATACAAGCAAAAGAAGGAATAAATAACAGAGGAAACTGAGTTCTGTCACAGTTTGGCTTATAAAAGAACTAGAACACCCATGACAGAATTTTGCCAAAACTGTTTCAGAGAGGAAGTAAAGATTAATATTAAAGTGATTACAAAAACCTTCCTCCTCAGCTCCCTTTGCTGCTAGCTAAGGTGCCAGTGGGATGGACTCATGTAAAATACAATTTGATATTTTTTTACATATACACTATATCATCCTTTAAAAAAATTACAGTTACTGTACAAAAATTATCTGGACCTGGAAACTACTGTGCAAAGTTGTTGAAATAATTTCATTGTAATATTGGTTAACCAAGTTAAAATAAGCACAAATTTTTATTTAAAAGTATTTATGTACTAAGTTTTCACGTTTACAATTTTTCAATATTTCATGAAAAAATCAGTGATCAGGGCCAAAAGGTGCTTACAGTATAACTTACGAAGGAAAGGGTTAATTAGATTATAAATATAAAATAATTATTAAATTGTATAGATTTTTATTTAAAAGTATTTATATACTAAGTTTTCACGTTTACAATTTTTCAATATTTCATGAAAAAATCAGTGATCAGGGCCAAAAGGTGCTTACAGTATAACTTACGAAGGAAAGGGTTAATTAGATTATAAATATAAAATAATTATTAAATTGTATAGATATTTAGATTAACTTCAACACTTTTTTTTCCCAGGTGTGCTGCTGAAACTATAGAAAGTATTTTTGCTAGCTAGGATACCACTGTTGCCTATGAAAAACAAAATTCTAGAAAATAAAGAAATTGACAACTAAAATTAATGAAGTAAACATTAAAACAGAAGAATAAGAATATTCACCTTCACCACATGAAGCACTCTACTCTAATGGAACAACTGGTGACTGTAATCTAAGCAGGAGACCACAGAAGGGACTCCTGCTTAGATTCCACTAGCAAATGCTGATACCTTAAAAATTAATAAACTAAAAATAAAGCAGGATAAAGGAGCAACAGGTACAATTTCTTCCCGGAGCACCCATGCCTGTAAATCCCCAGAAATTCATACTTCATAGTGAACTGCTAAGGAACAGCCACGCATCCACTGGTAGCCCTATATGACCTATGACAGCATAGACTGAAGAAAGCATTATGTACTTAAATACCATTAAGCTTCTATAGTTAACATAACAAATTGTTTTCTTAGTCAAATCAACTGTATGGAGTTGGACTATTTTTTATTTGTTTTTTTTTTCCTGACCACCAAATACGGACACCAAATTCTGTGACCACCAAATACGGAGGATGCGAAAAGGTCAGGGAATGACCACTGCATATCGCTGGAGCAATATGGCCTTAGTTTCTAATGCTCCTAAAAACCAAATAACAACATAACAACAACACGTATACTTGCATGTACACCAATGCTAGGAGATTGGTAAATAAGTTTTATGAATTTGAGGTATTGCTCAAAACATCAGAGGCAGATATTGTTAGGATATCAGAGATGTGGTGTCACACAGATATAAAGAATGCAGAACTGGAATTGGGGAGTACAATATGTACAGGAAGGATATACAGGATAGGAAGGAAGGAGGGGTTATGCTATTAGTTAAGAAACACAAAATCCAAGGAAATGAAGCCAGTCGACATCACAGGATAGCGCAGTGTCAAGTCAGTTTGGTGTGACATAAGGTTTTGGGAGATCAAAATTGAGAATAGGAGTGTGCTATAGGCCTAATGACTCTGATGAGTATAATAAGAAACTGTACAGGGAAATAGAGTGGGCCAGTAAATCAGAGAGTCTTATAATGGGGGATTTTAACTTCCTGGAATTTGTGGATATTGACTGGAATTTGTGGGTTGGTCACTCACACACTAGCAAGGCTTTTGTGGATTTATTGGATGATTGTTTTCTACATCAGCATGTTCGGGAGGCAACCAGAATAAGTAATACTCTTGATCTGATTATCAGTAGTGATTCTTCATGCATTAAGAATCTGCAGAAAAAGGAACCACTAGGTGAGAGTGATCACAGTGTGCTGAAGTGGGATTTATTCAAAGAGGTAACTACAATCAAGGATAAAGGGAGGGGTTTTTACTTTTGTAAAAGCGACTGCAGTAGTCTGAGCCAGTATTTAAATTCTATATGGTGGGACCAACTGATGATGTTACCAAAGCAAATTCAAAATGGGAGGCATTCAAAGAATTAATCTTGGAAGCTACTAGGCTTTACATACCAACTAAGAAAAACTGTTCAAGGTTTAGGCCTAAATGGATGTCAGATGAACTAATGAGACATATGGCAGAGAAGAAAAATGCATGGGATATATATAAATTAATGGGTGACATGGAAGCCTATGATAGATACAAGCTGGTCTATAACCAAGTTGCAAAGGAGATTAGGCAGGCAAAGGCAGATTATGAGAAATCCTTTGCAAAGGATGCAAAGAAAAACAACACAGAGTTCTTTACCTTTGTAAACTATAGAAGGAAAGGGATGAATCAGATTGGACAACTGGATATTAAGGGTTCAACTGTTGATGATCCTGCTCAGGTGGCTAACAAACTAAATAAGTATTTTGCATCTACATTCACCCACAAGGAGTTATTCAGGAAGGGAAATGCCAGAGGTGAGTTAAACTCTGGCAGTGAGCTATATGATTTTTGTAATAACTGAGAGGAATGTGGAGGAGAAATTGTTGAAGATAAACATAAAAAAGGCACCATTGGTGGATGGGATCTATCCAATTATATTAAAGGAGGCAGCAAAGGAAGTAAGCAAACCCTTAGCCATAATTACGAGAGCTTCTTTGGACTCAGGGGAGGTACCCATGGACTGGAGACGTGCAAATGTGACCCTAATTCACAAAGGAGGATCAAAGGGCGACACAAGTAATTATAGACATGTTAGTTTAACTTCTGTTCCAGGAAAATTAGTGAAGGCACCGGTTAAAGAAGCACTGCAGGATGATCTACACAAGACTTCAGTTATAGTTTGGACAAAGCATTGTTTTGTTAAGGGAAAGTCTTGCCTGACCAATCTGATTGGATACTATGATGTGGTCACAAAGGAACTGGATGCAGGGAATAACTTTGATATCATATATTTCGATCTTATAAAGGCTTTTGATAATGTTACATATTGAAAACTGCTAAACAAATTGGAGCACTGTGGCATTGGAGGCAAATTGCTGCTAAGGATTAAGGGATGGTTGAGTGGGAGAAGACAGAGTGGTAACCAATGGACACTGCTCATCGTGGACTAATGTTATTAGTGGAGTCCCTCAAGGTTCAGTGTTGTTTCCATTGTTGTTTTCTGTATTTATAAATGATACTGATGATGGTATATCAAGCTTAATGTCGAAGTTTGCAGACGATACAAAGGTAGGCAGGGTTGTTAAGGACACTAATGACAGTACGCTGCTGCAACAGGAGGCAAATGAAATTTAACATTGACAAATGTAAAATACTACATATTGGAAGTAGTAACCCCAGAGTGACGTATCAACTCTGTGGTACTACACTGACAGTGGTAGAGAACGAAAAGGACCTGGGGGTAATTGTGCAGGCAGATATGAAGTTTTCTGAGCAGTGCAGATGGTCTGAAAGAATAGCTCATAGTGTCTTGTCAATGATATACAGGAATTTTTCTAGCATGGATAAGGAGGTGATTATCACCTTGTATAAGGCAATGGTCAGGCCACACTGTGAGTACTGTATACAGGCCTAGAAACCTCATTTTAAGAAGGATGTAGAGGTGTTGGAACGAGTACAGAGAAGGGCAACAAGATTACTGAATGGAACAAAGGGTTGCTCTTATGAAGAAAGGCTTAAATTTTGCAAATTACAGTGTCTGGAGACTAGGCACCTGCAAGGTGATCTGACTGAGATGTATAAAGCCTTGAATGGTTTGAGCATGCTCAATGCTGATGGGATTCTTCCTGTTGCTTAGAATAATCATCTGAGAGGGCATAAATTCAAATTGAGGAAAGACAGATGTATGATAGTTGGACGGAAGTTTGCCATTAGCCAGAGGGTAGTTGGTTGGTGGAACAGACTTCCATCCTTTGTTGTGGAAGTTGATAGCCTAAATAAATTTAAGGCTGAGCTGGACAGGTATTTGGAATGAATGGAGGGGTGAAATGGGAGCATTTTATTTTTTTTTTTTTTTTGGCTGATGCTGCTTAAGCTTGCTTTCTTGCATCATATGCCTCTACTAATGCTAATGTCCCTTGTATACTCATTTTTTCATTTTTGTTTTCCCAATGCTTATATCAGCACCTGACTGACTCAATATTATGTCTTTTGCTTCCTATCATATCTGACTTTTATGTATATAATGTACTTGGTATATTAAAATTCAGCATATCCATTATCGGTAATATCAGTTTGTATAAAGTAATTAAACCTCGGATAGCTTATGCTTAATAGCATTGGTACCTACATGTACAACAATATTATTTTTTCTACCTCTATATCATAATAACTGTTCTACAGTATCACTATCTTTTGCCCCTGGTAGACATACCCCAATCCTATTCCACTGATTCTTATTGCGTAAATATTCCTTGTTTCTCTGTTGCGAGAAAAACAAGGAATAATAAGTATCGGTACATTTAGCAATAGAGTCGCTGATAATAACTACCTCCTGTGGAACAACCAGAACCTACTGCTCTTGGGGATCCCACCCTGCAGCAAAACATGAGGTTAGGCTCTAGTGTAAGTTGATAGCTGAATATTTAATGAATATCTCTGATTGAATTCATTCAATGGAAATTTCAGAGATCTATGGCTCCGTTGTCAGCAGCTACACATATAAAAAAGATTTAAAAATTACTTTTTACACCATGCTAGCTTGGAAGTATTTAGGTGATATTATTAAATGTTAATGCTTTCCAAACTAACCTTTCAAAACAAATGTAGCACAGCATAAAATATGAACATTAGTATTTTACCTTTTATATAGAATACATTAAAATGAGTATAGCAGAAGCCCAGTTATCTGGCATTTGTGGGGATGGGGATTACTGGTTACACAAATCTGTCAGCTGGAAAAGCACCATTCTTATACAGTCATATTCATAAGTAATGTAACAACTTGTGCTTTGTCAGTGTGTTTTCTTTTGAAAATTTATGTAAGAAAATTATTCAGTGAGTTTTTAAAAAGTAAGCTACATTCTAATAAATGCTCCCTTAACCATGTGTATAAGTGTTCCTAGGTCAATCTAAAAAAAAACCACTCAAAAACCAGGTTGCTATGTCCCCCACCCTTACGATGATACCTGGATATGATGCAGGCTGGCAACACTTGCAAATCAGCCCATGAACATGCACTTTTACCCACATATGCCACACAATGGAATAATTAGTAAATGAAAGAGCATCAAGGCTCAATATGTTCTATTAAGATTATTATTTTATTTAAAACATTTCAGGTATTTTACCGATACCCATCATCAGACCATGCTGTTAGGGGAACAATGGAGCATGGTTTGATGATGGGTATTGGTAAGATTACTGAAACATCACTGTAATGTATAGTAGTTTAGGCTAATAGCTTAATAAACTATATTAATTTCACTTGGTATAACAGTGGTATTAAATTTAGTAATAAATTTAATAGAAAACAATCATGTACTGTCTTTCCCTAACTATATCATATCAATAAATTCTACGTTATTAATCGATTACAAATTAATGAGAGGAATTACCTCAATGCAGGCATGCAGAACGCTTCTTTCCTAACACTCTCCTTGAATAAAAGAATTTAAAATAACTAAATGAATTCTCTAAACTTGGAGAGAAAACATTAGTGATCAAATGATCACTAATGTTTTCTATACCCACTGTATAGAATTATCATTAGTGATAATTCTATACAGTGGGACCAACTGATGATGTTACCAACAGCAAATTCAAAATGGGAAGCATTCAAAGAACTTATCTTGGAAGCTACTAGGCTTTACATACCAACTAAGAAACATTGTTCAAGGTTTAGGCCTAAATGGATGTCAGATGAACTAATGAGACATATAGCAGAGAAGAAAAATGCAAGGGATACATACAAATTAACACATGACACAGAAGCCTATGATAGATATAAGCTGATCTGTAACCAAGTTACAAAGGAAATTAGGCAGGTGAAGGCAGATTACGAGAAATCTTTGGCAAAGGATGCAAAGAAAAATGGCAAGGAGTTCTTTACTTATGTAAACTCTAGAAGGAAGGGGATGAATCAGATTGGTCCACTTGATATCGATGGTTCAACTGTTGATGATCCTGCTCAGGTAGTTAACAAACTAAATGAATATTTTGCATCGACATTCACACATGAGGAGTTATTCAGCGAGGGGAATGCCAGAGGTGTATTCAACTCTGGCAGTGAGCTAGATAATCTTGTAATAACTGAGAGTAAAGTGGAGGAGAAATTGTTGAAGATAAACCAAAGAAAGGCACCTGGGGTGGATGGGATCTATCCAGTTATATTAAAGGAGGCAGCAAAGGAAGTAAGCAAACCCTTAGCAATAATTATGAGAGCTTCTTTGGACTCAGGGGAGGTGCACAGGGACTGGAGATGTGTAAATGTGACCCCGATTCACAAAAGAGGATCTAAGGCTGACTCAAGTAATTATAAACCTGTGAGTTTAACTTCTGTTCCAGGAATATTAATGGAGGCCCTGGTTAAAGAAGCACTGCAGGATCATCTAGACAAGATTTCAGTTATAGCTAGCACACAGCATGGTTTTCTTAAGGGAAAGTCTTGACTGACCAATTTGATTGGATACTATGATGCAGTCACAAAAGAACTGGATGCAGGGAATAACTTTGATATTATATATGTGGATCTTGGAAAGGCTTTTGATACTGTTGCACATAGAAGACTGCTGCACAAATTGGAGCAGTGTGGCATTGGAGGCAAATTGCTGCTATGGATAAAGGGATGGTTGAGTGGGAGAACACAGAGAGTGGTAATGAATGGACACTGCTCATCGGGGACTAATGTTATTAGTGGAGTCCCTCAGGTTTCAGTGTTGGGTCCATTATTGTTTTCTGTATTTATAAATGATATTGATGATGGTATATCAAGCTTAATGTTCAAGTTTGCAGATGATACAAAGGTTGGCAGGGTTGTTAAGGACATTACTGATGCTATGCTGCTGCAACAGGATCTGGAAAGGTGGCAAATGAAGTTTAACATTAACAAATGTAAAATACTACATATGGGAAACAGCAACCCCAGAGCAATGTATCAACTCTGTGGTACTACACTGACAGTGGTAGAGAATGAAAAGGACCTGGGGGGTTATTGTGGAGACAGATATGAAGTTCTCTGAGCAGTGCAGACAGGCTGCAAGAGTAGCTCATGGGGTCTTGTCAATGATATACAGGAATATTTCTAGCAGGGATAGGGAGGTGATTATTCCCTTGTATAATGCAATGGTCAGTCCACACCTTGAGTACTGTATACAGGTCTGAGATGTCATTTCAAGAAGGATGTAGAGCTGCTGGAATGAGTACAGAGAAGAGCAACAAGATTAGTGAATCGAACAAAGGGTTGTTCTTACGAAGAAAGGCTTAAGTTTTGCAAATTACAGTGTCTGGAGACTAGGCACCGGTGAGGTGATCTGATAGAGGTGTATAAAGCCCTGAATGGTTTGAGTATGCTCAATGCCGATGGGATTCATCTTGCTCAGAATATGGGATACTCTTGTTCAGAATAATCACCTGAGAGGGCATAAATTCAGATTGAGGAAAGACAGATGTAGGATAGATGTGCAGAAATTTGCCTTTAGCCAGCGGGTAGTTAATTGGTGGTACAGACTTCCATCCCTTGTTGTGGAAGGTCATAGCCTAAATAAATTTAAGGCTCAGATGGACAGGTATTTCAAACGAACGGAGGTGTGAAATTGAAGTGTTTTTTTGTTTTTTTTTTTTACTGATGCTGCATAAGCTTGCTTTCTTGCATCATATGCCTCTACTGATGCTAATGCTAATGTTAAATGTACCCTGGAATCTGTGGTTCAAGAGGTCTCAATCCAACACCAAAATAAATTGGACCACCAATAAATGTAACGAGTGAAAGAAGACGAGTCTACAATTAAAACGAATACAAATCTATTAAAATTTTTTTTATTATTATTATTTTTTTAGTAAAAAAAAATAGAATAGATTTATATTCATTTTAATTATAGACACAATGTCTTCTTTTGCTCATTGATATTTCTTGGTGGTCCAATGTAATTTGGTGCCGGGTTGAGAGCTCTTGAACCACATTTTTCGGGTACGTATGATCGCTAATATTTCCTCTCTGAGTGTAGAGAATTCTTCATTTAATTATTTTAAATTCTTTTATTCAAGGAGAGTGTTAGAAAGGAGTGTTCAGCATGCTTATATTGAGGTAATTCTTCTCATCAGTTTGTATAATGGTACAATATAGCTTAAGCTGCTGATGTACATAAAAATCAAAACAATAGTGCAGGTATGACAATATTAATACTTTCCCAAGTAAGTGATACTTCAATGGATGTGGCTGGAACAAAGAAGGACAGTTCAGTTCCTCTTCTGATGTAGTGTAGATTGTAAATAGAGTATTTTCCAAATTTCTAAAATTTTTTTTCAAGTTAATATTTTTAAATAAATTGTTGCCTTGTTAAATATTATTGTTTTTATTTAATATATTTTTTGCAATGTTTAGTGATTTAATTCAACCTGTTCTAGGTAGGTAAATGGTGCAATAGAAATGTCTTACAATTAAATATTATTTTTAAAACTGACAGTTACATGATCTTTCCAGATGGATCGATAGCTGGGCTTTTACTGAATATATGTTTTCCTATGAAAATAGTCAAATAGTATCTGATAATCAGTAAAATAGTCAAAATAGTAAAATATAAATGGTACATATCATCATTTACGTGATTTACCTGCAACATTGACTTTGGTTCAGGAAGGTCATGTCCTTGAAAAATTTTAACATATACCTATAACATAAACAAGTTGATAATGTTTAACAAAAAAATCAGTTAGTAAAAATTCTATTTTAGGGGGAAAAAAAAAGTAATGCAGTAATGCTATAAATGAAAATGAGCAATGCTCCCAGTCCCAGTGAAAGTGCCACATGCATCCTTGGTTTTTGGATTTTTTCAATTTTCATGTTGAGATATTTTAGCATTAGCATTAGTAGCGGTATATAATGCAAGAAATCAAGCTTATACAGCATCAAAAAAAAAAAAAAAAAATTTCCCATTTTGCCCATCAATTCGCTCCAAATGTTTGTCTAGTTCTGCCTTGAATTTATTCAAGCTGTCAACATATACAGATGGAAGTTTATTCCAGCAATCAACCACCCGCTGGCTAAAGGCAAATTTCCACACAACTATCCTACAACTGCCTTTCCTCAATTTGAATTTATGTTCCCTCAGACAATTAATCTGGGCAAGAGGAAGAATCCTATCAGCATTGAGCTTGCTCAAACCATTCAAGGCCTTATATACCTCAATCAGATCACCTCACAGGTGTCTAGTCTCCAGACACTGTAATTTGCAAAACTTTAGCCTTTCTTCGTAAGAGCAACCCTTTGTTCCATTCACTAATCTTGTTGCCCTTCTCTGTACTCGTTTCAGAAGCTCAACATCCTTCCTAAAATGTGGCCTCCAGACTTGTATACAGTAATTAAGGTGTGGCCTGACCATTGCCTTGTAAAAGGGGATAATCACCTTATACCCGCTGGAAAAATTCCTGTATACCATTGACAAGACACAATGAGCTACTCTTACAGACTGTCCTCAGAAAACTTCATATCTCACTGCTCAGAAAACTTCATATCTCACTGCACAATCACCTCCAGGTCCTTTTCATTCTCTACCACTCTGAGTGTAGTACCACACAGTGATGTTACTCTCGGGTTACTGCTACACATATGCAGTAGTTTACATTTGTCAATGTTGAACTTCACTTGCCGCCTCTCAGCCCATCTGCTCAACTTTTCTAGATCCTGTTGCAGTAGTGTACTGTGATTAGTGTCATTAACAACCATGCAAACCTTCGTATCATCTGCAAACTTAGACATTAAGCCTAATATACCTTCATCAATATCATTAATAAATACAAAAAAACAACATTGTCCCCAACACTGAACCCTGGGGTACTCTGTGACTTCTCCCACTAAACCATCTCTTTATACATAACAGCAATTAGCCCTAAATGCCATGCTGCTTCAATTTGTACAGTGGTCTTCCATGGCAACAGTATCAAAAGCTCTCCTAAGGTCCAAATATAAAATATAAAAATTATTTTTTTCACCCAGTTCCTTTGTGACTACATCACAGTATCCAATTAAATTGGTCAAGACTTCCCCTTAACAAATCCATGCTGTGTCCGAACTATAACTGAATTCTTGTCTAGATGATCCTGCAGTGCTTCTTTAACTAGTGCCTCCATTAATTTCCATGGAACAGAAGTTAAACTAATAGGTCTTTAATTACTTGTGTCACACTTTGATTCTCCTTTGTGAACTGGGGTCATATTTCACATCTCCAGTCCAATGGGTACCTCCACTGAGTTCAAGGAAGCTCTCATAATTATGGCTAAGGGTTTGCTGCCTTCTTTTGCTGCCTTCTTTAAATATAACTGCATAAATCCAATCCACTTCAGGTTCCTGAGCTGGATTGGATTTATACAGTTACATTTCTCATGTTCATCTTCAACAATTTATGCTCCACTTTACTCTCAATTATTACAAAATCATTTAGCTTACAGTCAGAGTTTAATGCACCTCTAGCATTCCCCTTCCTGATTAACTCTTCATGAGTCAATGTAGATGCAAAATACTCATTCAGTTCATTAGCTACCTGAGCAGGATCATCAACAGTTGATCCATTGATATCAAGTGGACCAATCTGATTCCTCCCCTTTCTTCTAGAGTTTACATAAGTAAAGAACCCTTGCTGTTTTTCTATGCATCCTTTGCCAAAGGTTTCTCATAATCTGCCTGTGCCTGCCTAACCTCCTTTGTGACTTGATTGCAGATCAGCTTATATCTACCATAGGCTTCTGTGTCACCTGTTAATTTATATACACATGCTTTCTTGCATCACATGCCACTACTACTACTATCCCATTCATTTTTCTTCTCTGTCACTAGTCTCATTAGTTCATCTGACATCCATTTAGGCCTAAACATTGAACAATATTTCTTGGTATGAAAAGCCTAGTAGCTTCCAAGATTAATTCTTTGAATGCTTCTCATTTTGAATTTGCTGTTGGTAACATTATCAGTTGGTCCCACTGTATACAATTTAAAAATTGCCTCAGACCACCATAACACTTACGAAAGCAAAAAACCCTTCACTTTAGCCCCCGATGGTAGTTACCTCTTTGAGTAAATTCCACATCAGCACACTGATCTAGTCATTCCTTTATCTGCAGATTCTTAATACATGAAGAATCACTACCAATAAGCAGATCAAGAGTATTACTTCTTCTGGTTGCCTCCCGAACATCCTGCTATAGAAAACAATTATCTAATAAATACACAAAAGCCTTTCAAGTGTGCAAGTGACCAAACCCACAAGTTCCAGTCAATATCTTGGAAATTTAAATCCCCCATTATAAGACAATCTGATTTACTGGCCCACTCTATTTCTCTGTACAACTGTTCATCGTAGTCATTACAGTCATTAGTCCTATAACACACTCCTACTCTCAATTTTGCTTTTGTAGTGCTTATTTCACACCAAACTGACTCAACACTGCACTGTCCATCCATGTCAACTGGCTGCACTTCCTTAGATTTTGTGTATTTTTTTTAAGTAATAGCATAACCCCTTCTCCCTTCCTACCTTGTCTATCCTTTCTCTACACATTTTACTCACTAAATTCCATATCTGTGTGACACTACATCTCTGATATTCCAACAATATCTGCCTTTGATGTTTTGACCAACATCTCAAATTCATCAAAAGTTATTTTCTAAACTCCTAGCACTGGTGTACATGCAAGTATACATGAACCTGTTCTTTTTCTTAGCTACTCTAACACAGCCCATGTATTTACTTGTACCATGATGACTCCCAGAAGTCTCTGAAATCTCCAGCACCTTGTTTTCCAGGCTGCTGCTCATTCCAATAGAAGCAGTGCAAGAATCATTTTCACCTCTGTCAGCAGCTACTGTTAATCTATTAGTCCATGTATGCTCCCAAGCTAGCAGTTTTCCAAACCACCTAATACTGCCTCGATAGCATAAGCAAATATTCTTGCACCCTTTCTATTTAAGTGCATCCCATCCCTGTAGCAGCAGTCTCTCCTGTTAAAAAGCGCAGACCATGCTTAGAAAAATTCTACCCCATGAGCCCTGCACAATCTCTTCAGGGCCGAATTGCAGACACTTTCAAATTATTACAGTCATTAGGATCCTAAAAAATGAAGAAATACTGATGAAACAGACAAAGATAATTTTAAAAAAGTAGAAAACAATCAGTAACAATGAATGGTTATGTAAAAGAGGAACGAATTGCTACTTAGAGTAATGCTAAACTGCAGCCAATTTTCTAATATCCAATTCTTTTTGGATTTTTCAAGATATATTTGCCTGTGTATGATCAGTAAGATTTTCCAAAGATCTAGCACACCCACTGACACAAAAAGTTGCTATAATGATTTTTATTATTCAAATACTAAATATAAACAGCAAAACATTATTTTCATTAATATTTATTATTATTTTTTTTACATTATTATAATCACTGCATTATATAAAAGGCATAATTAAGTTTTTGATATGCCTTGATCATTATCAAGACATATCAAAAACATAACATCAGAATATGTAGATATTGGATACAGTTTGTGTATTAACAGAGTAATCAGATAGAAATCAATTAATGTTATAATAAAAATAAAATAAAAATAAAGTATTGTTGTAATAAAAAGAAAATTTGATTACAACAAAATCAAATAAAACAAATACTGCCTAAAAGAACTAAAATAAATACTAATAGAAATAATGTATAAAAGGAGAGAAAAGTGGCTTCAAAGCTATATTCTTCTTTATTACTTCCACCAATACATTATAAAGAATGCACTTTAAACACCTAGATAAAGGATCACCTGATGCTGCATGTTTAGCAGAGTGATAAAGTAAAACCAGATGTATTGTGTCTGGAGCAAAACAATTTGTAAGTGACACTGAACAGTAACCATATTTAAAAAAACTTCCATCACTGTTATTTTGCTTTTATGTATTTTATTTTTCATGGATTTACTCTGTTCTTTTATGTATTTGATATAATGAAGCAACATGACTCATAAAAATTGAGTAGTAAATTGAGGATGAATTTGTCAACCTATGTAATTAGTAGCCAGCAAAATTTTAAATACCACAAGTATTCTATAATATTAATACTCAAGTGTAGAACAAACTTCAGTACAATAGTGTATATAAATATACACACTGTGCATGGGTCCAGTAACTAATCTGTGTATAAATATATACACAGGTTAGTTACCAAACCCAAGTCAGTTATTAGCATTAGCATTAGTAGAGGCATTTGATGCAAGAAAGCAAGTTTATGCAGCATCAGCCAAAAAAAAATAAAGTAAAATAAATAAATAAAAAATAACCACTTCCACTTCACCCCTCTGTTCATTCGAAATAACTGTCCAGCTGAGCCTTAAACTTATTTAGGCTATCAACTTCCACGACAAGGGATGGAAGTCTGTTCCACCTACCAACCACCCGCTGGCTAAAGGCAAATTTCCGCACATCTATCCTACATCTGTCTTTCCTCAATTTGAATTTATGCCCTCTCAGGTGATTATTCTGAGCAAGAGGAAGAATCCCATCAGCATTGAGCATGCTCAAACCATTCAAGGCTTTGTACACCTCTCAGATCACCTCACTGGTGCCTAGTCTCCAGACACTGTAATTCGCAAAACTTAAGCCTTTCTTTGTAAGAGCACCCCCGTTGTTCCATTCACTAATCTTGTTGCCCTTCTCTGTACTCGTTCCAGCAGCTCTACATCCTTCTTGAAATGAGGCCTCCAGGCCTGTATACAGTACTCTAGGTGTGGCCTGACCATTGCCTTATACAAGGGAATAATCACCTCCTTATTCCTGCTAGAAAAATTCCTATATATCATTGACAATACACCATGAGCTACTCTTGCAGCCCGTCTGCACTGCTCAGAGAACTTTATATCTGCCTGCACAACCACCCCCAGGTCCCTTTCATTCTCTACCACTGTCAGTGTAGTACCACAGAGTTGATACGTTGCTCTGGGGTTGCTGTTTCCCATATCTAATACTTTACATTTTTCAATGTTAAACTTCATTTGCCACCTCTCAGGCCCATCTGCTCAACCTTTCCAGATCCTGTTGCAGCAGCATAGTGTCAGTAGTGTCCTTGACAACCCTGCCAACCTTCGTATCGTCTGCAAACTTGGACATTAAGCTTGATATACCATCATCAATATCATTTATAAATACAGAAAACAATAAAGGATCCAATACTGAACCCTGAGGGACTCCACTAATAATATTAGTCCACGATGAGCAATGTCCATTGATTACCACTCTCTGTCTTCTCCCCCTAAACCACCCCTTTATCCATAGCAGCAATTTGCCTTCAATGCCACACTGCTCCAATTTGTGTAGCAGTCTTCCATGTGCAACAGTATCAAAAGCCTTTCTAAGATCCAAGTATATAATATCAAAGTTATTCCCTGCATCCAGTTCTTTTGTGACTGCATCATAGTATCCAATCAAATTGGTCAGGCAAGACTTCCCCTTAACAAAACCATGCTGTGTCCGAGCTATAAGTGAAGTCTTGTCTAGATGATCCTGCAGTCCTTCTTTAACCAGTGCCTCCATTAATTTTCCGGGAACAGAAGTTAAACTCACAGGTCTATAATTACTTGTGTCAGCCTTTGATCCTCCTTTGTGAATTGGGGTCACATTTCCACATTTCCAGTCCATGGGTAACTCCCCGGAGTCCAAGGAAGCTCTCATAATTATGGCTAAGGGTTTGCTTACTTCCTTTGCTGCCTCCTTTAATATAACTGGATAGATCCCATCCACCCCAGGTGCCTTTCTTGTGTTTATCTTCAACAATTTCTCCTCCACTTTACTCTCAGTTATTACAAGATTCTCTAGCTTACTGCCAGAGTTGAATACACCTCTGGCATTCCCCTCGCTGAATAACTCCTCATGTGTGAATGTCGATGCAAAATATTCATTTAGTTTGTTAGCTACCTGAGCAGGATCATCAACAGTTGACCCATCGATATCAAGTGGACCAATCTGATTCATCCCCTTCCTTCTAGAGTTTACATAAGTAACGAACTCTTTGCTGTTTTTCTTCGCATCCCTTGCCAAGGATTTCTCGTAATCTGCCTTCGCCTGCCTAACCTCCTTTTTAACTTGGTTACAGATCAACTTGTATCTATCATAGGCTTCTGCGTCATGTGTTAATTTGTATGTATCCCATGCATTTTTCTTCTCTGCCATATGCCTCATTAGTTCATCTGACATCCATTTAGGCCTAAACCTTGAACAATATTTCTTAGTTGGTATGTAAAGCCTAGTAGATGCCAAGATAAGTTCTTTGAATGTTTCCCATTTTGAATTTGCTGTTGGTAACATCATCAGTTGATCCCACTGTATAGAATTTAAATACTGTCTCAGTCCATCGTAGTCGCCTTTACGAAAGCAATACCCCTTCCCTTTACCCCTAATGGTAGTTACCTCTTTGAGTAAATCCCACTTCAGCACACTGTGATCACTGCCACCTAGTGGTTCATTTATCTGCAGATTCTTAATGCATGAAGAATCACTACTGTTAATCAGATCAAGAGTACTACTCCCTCTAGTTGCCTTCCAAACATGCTGATGTAGAAAACAATCATCCAATAAATCCACAAAATCCTTGCTAATGTGTGAGTGACCAACCCACAAATTCCAGTCAATATCTGGGAAATTAAAATTCCCCATTATAAGACTCTGTGATTTACTGGCCCACTCTATTTCTCTGTACAGTTTCTTATTATACTCATCAGAGTCATTAGGAATATAGCACACTCCAACTCTCAATTTTGATCTCCCAATGCTTATGTCACACCAAACTGACTCGACACTGCACTGTCCAGCGATGTCGACTGGCTTCACTTCCTTGGATGTGTTTCTGAACTAATAGCATAACCCCTCCTCTCTTCCTATCCTGTCTATCCTTTCTGTAGACATTGTACTCCCCAAATTCCAGTTCTGCATTCCTTATATCTGTGTGACACCGTCTCTGAAATCCCAACAATATCTGCCTTTGATGTTTTGAGCAATACCTCAAATTCATCAAATTTATTTACTAAACTCCTAGCATTGGTGTACACGCAAGTATACATGCACCTGCTCTTCCTCTTAGCCACCCTAACACAACCCATGTGTTTACTTGTACCCCCATGATTCCCAGCAGTCTCTGAAATATCCTGCATCTTATTTTCCACTTATGATTTGGTTTTGGAGAAATAAAAGCTACATTTGGTAGGTATCTCCTATTCACCTCTCCTTTGGTGGACTGCTCCCAGTCTGCTTGCCATCGCTGAGTTAACTTAGTGGCAATTCTTTTTCTTTCCCTAGTCATATCATTGAATAGGTCTAGTGTGATACTCAGGTGTTGAATGAGTATGGCTTTTCTCAGCTTGTAATATAGTTAGTCCTCAGCTTAGTATTTCCACATCCAGGGGGGAGAGTATCTGCCAAGACTTGCAAGACAGAGATACTCACTGTGCAGCAAACTCTGGTTATATCCAAGAGAGTGGTTCTTTGAATGCTTTCTAATTTTCTCTTGTTTCTAATTATTAATATCCTATTGAACCAGATACAGTCCCACAGGCTAAGACTGCTTTACATAATAAGCTTAATGTTTTCTCATCAAGACCCCAATCAACACAGCATACTTGCTAACGTTTTAGCTATATGTTCAATATAAGGGGCAAATGATAACTTGTTATCGAAAATTATACGAAGAAATAGCTCTTGGACCATTCTGACAGAAGTGCCATTAATTTTTATGATTGTTGCTCTTCTAAGGGTGCCTTTTAGGAGGACAGTTTGGGTTTTTTAATTTATGGATTTGTGTCCAGTCCTGCAATTTTAGTAAGGCAGTGTTAGCCAGATTTTTCAATTCTCTATGGTTATTTTTTCCCTCACTATGATGACCAGGTCATCAGCAAACACAAAAGTATCTGTTGGATTTATGTCCATATTCAGGAACTAATTCAGTACTATGGCTTAAAAGAATGGACTAATATAGACCCCTGGGGCCAGCCTTTTATAATTGTTTATATTTTTTTCAGAAATTTGGTCCTGACTATTGTTTTTCTGTTCTCGAGGTAGCTGAAGGTAAGGTATTAAAGTGGTTCATGGGTATCTTTGCCTGCCTTAACCTTCTGAAAATGCTGGGCCACCACAAAGTGCTGAAGACATTAAAAAATCTACAGAGATAGCCAGCAGATATTTCTCTTTCATTGTTAGCTTCATTAACTGGTTGTTACATTGTATCCTTAGTTGCGCAGCCTGGCTTGAAACCAAACTGCTTATCTGAGTACAGAGTTGCTGTCTGGCATACGGTCACTCTCTCACTCTAAGATTTTACCAAGCACTGGTAGCAAAACTATACCCTGGTAAGATGGCTTATCAGAGTTCTTAGGGATAAGCCTAAATAGGGTCTGTTTCCATGGAATGGGAATATGCCTCTAGGCCAAGCAGTTGTTGTGTAAGTGAAGCAGTTTATCAGGGAAGCTGGAAATTTTTTCACAGCCTCCACATTTGTTATTTTTCTATGGTCTAAAGCTGCCTTTAGCTCTTCCTGAAAAATGGAGGTTCTATTTCTGCAGTATAGTAATTCTGATTATTGTTACATATTTCTTGTTGGTGAGGGGTAAGAGTATGTTCATCTGCAGGGAATAGTTTACTAAGAATATTGTGCATGGCATCCTCCCAGGTGTGAGTGTTAGTACCATCTGTGGCAATCCGGTACACAACTAACAAAGGTCGGCACTCCCAGATGTCCCAACCAGCTGTTTCCAGGATTCCCTTTTCTTGCACTTTATGAGGGCAGTTTGTTTTTTGTTATTTGGTTTTTAGGAGCATTATATGCGGTGGTCATTCCCTGATCTTTCCGCATTCTACGTATTTGGGGGTCACGGGCTCGAACTCCGGTCTAATCAAGAAATGTGTGCTACGCACTGCAGCTCCTGCCCACCTGGCTACGGAGGCACCTCTTTTGGGAATTACCCTGGCTTCTAATCCCTCTTGGCACAAGCACATTATAAATATTGCTTCCTCTGCATCTAAAAAACTTGGTTTTCTCTTTCGCTCTCGGCGTTACTTTTCTTCCAAACAGCTATTCACTCTGTACAATTCACAAATCCGCCCTACCATGGAATATTGTTCCCACATCTGGGGTGGTGCCCCCAAAACCTCTCTCAGGCTTCTTGATTCCGTTCAGAAGAGTGCATATATATTAATTAATGATTCATCTCTAACAGAGTTTCTTCACTCGCTGTCTCATAGACATACTGTTTCTGCTGCATGCCTGTTCTACTGATATTTACATGGGCACTGTTCGTCTGAATTGGCTTCTATAATTCCCGCTCTCTCTCTCTCTCTTTCAAAACAGTCTGAACACGTGCTGCCACCAGCTAACATCCATTTACTGTCCAACTTCAAACTCACAGAACCAACTTTTCATCTTCCTCTCAGTCAACTGTCGTTTTTTGTAACAACCTTCCTTCATATGTATTTCCTGAAAATTACAGTCTACAGAAGTTCAAGTCCAATGTCAAAAAATATCTTCTTCCATCTTCTCAACCTCCAACCCAAGCACGGTACTAAGTACTATAGGTTCTAATACCTCTCGTGTTTGGGGTTTTTACATAAAAAAAAAAAAAAAAAAAGTATGCTAGGCCAACAAGACTCACCAAAGGCAACCTTGGACCGGACCTTCTGGAACCCAAAATTATCAAAAAATGGTAGAGTACGGCCTGAACTTACTATTAAACCTATATAACCTCTGTCTCAGTGAAGGCACCTTCCCGACTTCCTGGTAGATGGCAAACATTAAACTCGTCATAAAGAATCCAACAAAGCCACCACACCTTCCAGATTCCTACCGGCCCATTGCACTTTTGACATCAGTAAGCTATTTGAGCGACTACTCTACACACGGATCCAACATTACTATGATGAGGCTAGCCTGGCCTCAGAAAACCAGTTCGGCTTCAGGCGGGGCACCTCTGCCGTGGATGCCCTAACTCCCCTCCCGACCAAGGTCAACAGATGTAATACAAAGTACTTTCTAGTGATAGCCGTGGACTTCGCTGGGGCGTTTGACTCACTTTGGTGGCCGAGCGTCCTGTCGAGGCTGTGCAAAACCAACATTCCGGAAAACCTCTATAACACCATCAAAAGTTATCTAACCAACAGAACTATCAGTCATCACTCCCTAAGGCACACTCTCCAAGCGTGTCCATCGGGGCTGCCCTCAAGGTTCGGTCTTTGACTCACTACTGTGGAATATATCGTCTTGGACACCTTTCTTAACATTGATCTCCATGAAGTACAATCTCAGGCATTTGCGAACAATCTCATTCTGACGGTACAGGCAAACTCAAGAGCTGCATTAGAGGTCCTTGCAAATTGGGCCCTGACCACTCTCCAAGAATGGGCAAACAGAAACCAACTCAAAATATCCCCCACAAAAAAAACTCCATCCTACTAAAGGGACACCTTGATCTTAGGCAGCCTCCGCAAATAAAAATCGGGCAGGAAACAATCAAATTCTCTAACCAACTGAAATACTTAGGCGTGATATTGGACCAAAACCTGTCATTTCAGGACTATCAGAAATATCTCTGGGAAAAAATAAGATGCTACACCTGGGGAGAACCAGGTCTACGGGGCCTACTGTAGGTTGTCATGTGTAAAGAATGGGGCTTGAAAAAGCGAGTCCCCCCCCCCCAACTGTTCTACAAAACTATCTTCACTCTGATCGTCACCTACGCATTTGGCGCATGGTTTCAAAAAACTACAACAGCAGTAAACAGACGTATCACAGACCAAATTCACAGATCCATCTTCCTAACCAACCTCCATCGCCTGCCGCACAGTGAGCACCCATGCTACGCAGGTGCTCGCTGGCACTCTCCCACTGGACTTAGAAATCATACGTCAGGGCCTACCGTACTACCTAGACAAAGGTACCCCCCACAGACTGTTCTGGGTTTCACTATTGACCTAACCAGCAACATAAATGTGGGAAAGAAGAGGATACAAACTCACCTGCAGCAGGCATGGCAGGAAAGGTGGAGTACCTCTCAAAAGTGTGACATCACAAAGAAGTTTATACCCACTATTCAACAAAACTACCCAACCTTACCAAACTGGTTCTCCCCAGGTCCACAGGTAACTTACCTCTTAACTGGATACCGAGCAATTAATGCCAAACTGTCTCTGCTTGGGATCCAAGATGATCCAACTTGCGGGGGTCTGGAGAGCTGGCAGCACCTCATGTGACTGCTGGCTCTATGAAGACCTATGTGGTGTTTTATTCACCAGGATCCACTACTTACCACAGGGGCAAGAACATCACCTCCTAGACACAAAGGAGGAGTCAATCCTTCTCGGATTACACAGGCACTATTCGCGAGGCTGTGGCGATTTTTAACCAAATCGCCACAGCCCACAACCCACTACCACTCGCTTTGGACTGGGACACCAGATATGACCCACCTCCAAGAATTAGAAAACTCAGGAAACAAACTATACCAAAGCAGACTAACATGGATGGGACCCATGTCCCATGAATAACAAATGGAGATGACTACCAAACTTCGACACCCCACCAGCTGGGTCTATGTGAACAAGACACATTCCTGAGAACTGGAAGACAGGAAATAAACCGCACTAAAGTAAAGGACTAACACGGAAAGGACCCTGGTCCCACGGATGACAACTCGGTCATGACACCAGATTAGACACCACCAGCAGGGTCTATGTATAGTTTTCCCACAGACGCCTGTTGGCAATCACACCGGGCTCCTTTGCCTGGTGCCTTTCCACCCCCTCCCCCTGCGCTGGTGGGAGGATGGTACATGACACTACACACATACAATATCCATACACTTTTAAATCTGGCATTTCCAGCGAACTGGTACACCCACAATGAAAACTATGTGGAGATGGGGGGGAACCCCTGGTGCCATCTGACACTAAATATACCTTACACCTTACTAATACTTGCATTTATTTATAGGGCACAAGTAAATCCTGGTATCAAAGACTACAAAGATAATCTCTTAGATGCTGAATATGTTCTCTATAAAGAATTCCTTGGGCACTGTTCTTAATTGGCAACTCTAATTATCCCACTCTTTTCCAAACCAGTCTAATCATGTACCACAACTAGACAGTTTCTATTTACCATTCAGCTCCATACTAACAGAATCAACTGTTCCTCATTTATTCCTTCTATTTTGCTATGAATACCTCAAGGGATCTCAATTACAACAACCACCACAGACCATTTGAGGGAGCGAGGAACATGTCCGACTTGTTTTCATAAAGGAGGAGCTATTTCCAGAGGTAACAATGTTTGCATTACTGACATTTTGTAGCAATGAAATTTTATTAAAAAATCACATCCATATTTTAACTATTCCAATACATTCTAGAAACGATAATATTCATAGACAACTGATGTTTATTTATTTTTTCCTTATTTAATATATTTTAGATGCATTTTGGAGTAGAGCTCAAATGCTTGAATAATTGTGCCCTGATCAAGGAAAAATTCCAACATATTCAATGCTGTTCTTAAACTTATTCACTTAGGTGCAGACTTGCTGATGACTCATACATACTTCACTTATAATACATTTCAGCAGGTTTTATTCCTTCTGTATTCACAAACTGGATTACAGATCACACATCTACCTAGATGCATGAAGGGTGGCACTTGAAAACTATTCCAGCAGATAGTGTCATATGGGTGCTCAGTGTTGCCAAAAGATTTCGATCAATGACCTGCCATAATTTAAGGGGACTAAAACTTAAGTTTATGTTCCCTCTATGCTGCCTCTGAGAAAAAATAAGGATGCCATTAGTATTTAGCTTATTCAGTTTTTGCATAATATGAATTTTATATGTTGTTTCTGCAGTTTTCATTGAATAACCTCTGTACTTTAACCTATATTTTTGACCTATGTTTAATAACCTATGTTTTTGAAGGTTATAACTCAAGGGAACCTCAAAGTTCAAAATACTGTTCTAGTCTTTCCCCTAAAGGTTTGAAAACAAACATAAATGGGAATGTTTTCAAACCTGCCTGTATGCTGTGTAGAATAATTTTCTTCCCCTGAAGATTGATAAAGATGTTTCTTCCTCTCAAAAGGAGGTGGTTCCTGATGTGTTGGGGTTAATAATTTCACTGTATGGGATACTGCACTGTTCTGCTGAAACCAATGCCTGCCTTTTGAAATTTAAGTTTCTGAGGTGACAAACTCATTTCACTTCATCAATGAATCAGAGCACAATGATATTAGAGTCACAAAATTGTGAATCTGATTGTAAAAATATTGCTATAGTTCTCCTAGTTGACAATAGCACATCCACTTCCTCATTAAAGCAGAGCCAAAAGATTGCTAACTCAAAATAGCACACTGCATTAGTACAGAAAAGTCATACAAGCAAGCTTATACAGCATCAGCCAAAAAAAAAAAAAAAAAAAACTCCATCCCACCTCACCTGATTTTTCAATTCCATTTAATGTTCTTGTTTATACTCCATCCTTTTAAGACCAGCAAGTCAGAGGAGTTTACAATAAATCATGAATCCAATACTTAATTGTATTTAGCAGTTATGCAAGTTTAAACCATGGTTCACTCAAAGAGTGAACCCTTGTCAGGAGCGAGAATGCTGTAGCTACTGCACTCTCACTCCTGACCATTTGGCTATGGCAAGCCTGTCTAATTCTTCCTTAAACTTATTCAAAATCCCACTTTCACAATGCCAGATGGAAGTTTGTTCCAACGCTTTATGATTCACTGGCTGAAAGCAATTATTAATACATCTGTTCTACAGCCATCCTTTTAAGACTTAGCATAGATAAGGGGACTAAAACTTAAGTTTATGTTCCCTCTATGCTGCCTCTGAGAAAGAGTAAGGATGCCATCAGTATTTAGCTTATTCAATCCATTTAAAGCCTTAAACATTTCAATCGGGTCTCCTCGAAAATTGTAGCGCTTGGAATTTGTAGAGCTGAAGTCTTTTCTGGTAAGAGTACCCTGTTGTGTCGTAACTAATCTTCTTGCTTTACTCTGCACTTGTTCCAACAGATCCACATCTTTCCTAAAATGAGGCTTACAGAATTGTATTAATGCTCAAGATGCAGCCTAAAACATTGCCGTATACAATAAGATAATCATTTGTGGGTCCCTGCTGAAAAATTTCCTGTATATCCTTGGCAGAGTCCCAAGAGCTGTCCAAGCAGCTTGTCTGCACAGTTCAGAGAACTTCATCTCAGAACATAACGTTATAATTTTATTATAATTAACTAGGCAAGGATCCCTCGGCAAGTTCATTTGATTGCTAATATTACAGAATATAAGTCTCCTGAAGATAAAAGTGGCAATAATCAGAAAAGCAAACATTTTGAAGAAAATGCCTCATTTACATAATAAATTTCTGAGCAACTCAGTTCCCCCTTTCTTGTCAGTTCATGTAACTCAAAAGCTACTTGGAACCAATATGAGAAAGCACCTGGTATCGTGTGCTTCTTTGGAGGAGAGTTTTTTTCATGCTTATTTCTTTTGTAATGTCATTGAATTTTCTCTGAAGACTAGAATCATATCAAAGACCACTCCCACAAAAGTATTATAGGTAACACTCCAACTCTTTCTTAATGAGACTGCACAATGTGTCAACAAATTGCCAGTTTGAGTGATCTAAGTCACCAAAATTTATACTATCGGTACTCGGGGAGACTGCTTTAACATTCATTTTCATATTCCAGCATATACCAGCCTTTTTGTGAGGGAACATGAGGTCTACAATAAATATGTTTTGACAGACATTCACTACATTTTTTTTACCACAATATTATGTAGAACAAAGTAACAGACTTGCTTAAAAATAATTATCTCACTCAGATCAATACATGTGCACTGAAATACACGATACCATCTTTCAGGCTATTTTATTTTGGACATATTCTTTAAGCAAGGCACATATACCGATGAGCCAAAACATTATGACCGCCTACCTAATATGATGTTGATCCCCCACATGCAGCCAAAACAGCTCTTACCTGGCATGGACGCTACAAGATTTCCAAATGTGGCTTGTAGTATCTAGTACTAACACATAACCAGTAGATCCTTTAACTCCTGTTAGGTCTGTGGTTGAGATGCCACTGATCGGAGTTGCTATTCCAACACAAACCACAAATACTCGATGGGATTGATGTCTGAGGAATTTGGAGGCCAGGTCAATACCTGAAAGTCTTCCTCATGTTCCACGAACCAGTCTCGAACAATCCGGGGGGATGTCGGGTGCATATCCTGCTGAAAGACGGCACCACCACAGGGGAAGAGTGTTGCCATGAAAGGGTGTACCTGGTCAGCAATGATGTTTAGTAAGGGGGGTAGACAGAATGCCCGGCACATAGACGACTGGAGCCAGGGTATCCCAGCAGAACATAACCCAAAGCATGACACCGCTGCCACCAGCTTGTTTTTGTCCCACGGTGCATCCAGGAGCCATCAGTTCCCTAGGTAAATGACGCACACATACCTGGCTGTCCACATGGTGCAACAGGAAACGTGATTCATTGGACCAGACGACCTTCTTCCAATCAATCAAGGTCCAGTTTCGATGCTTGCTTGCCTATTGTAGGTGCTGTCGCCGGTGAACCGTGGTTAGCATTGGCAATCGGAGCAGCCTGTGGCTATGGAGCTCCATTTTCAGCAGGGTTCGATGTATTGTGTGTTGTGACACATTACTCCCATCACCAGCATTCCAATTACTGGCAAGTTGCACCACAGTCGCCCTTCTGTTGTCACATACCATCCGGGAGAGCCTTCGCTCACTTGAAGCATCGATGAGCCATGGTTGTCCAACACCTCGGTAGCAGTTCATAGGTTTTCCTTCCTCAGACCACTTTCGGTAGGTACTAACAACGGCTGACCGTGAGCTTCCAACCAGCCGTGCCATTTTGGATATGCTCTGATCCAGTCGTCTGGCCATTACAATTTGGCCTTTCAAATTTGTTTAAGTCCGTCGCCTTTCCCAGCTGAAGAACAAGAGTAACACTGATTAACAGAGCTCAGTATCAGGTGTTTTTTTATACCGTGTCCTGATCCGCACACGTGCCGTAGTTCACCTGCAGTTGCTTTGATTTGCATAACGACTAGCTGGTCATAATGTTTTGGCTCATTGGTGTGTGTGTGTGTGTGTATATATATATATATATATATATATATATATATATAAACTATCCTCGGGAATATTATTAAAATCAATTTAATTACACGAAACAACAAAGTGGAATTTTTCCCTCCTTTAAACAGCGACAGATGATTCTAGTATATATGAATAAGAGGAATTTAAATTTAAGCTTGACAATTTTGTATCACTCACTATTTTTCAAAAGAAAGATTTATATATGAATATTTTACTGTAATGTAAAAAATTATAGTTTTTTTTTTTTCATTTTTTTCTTCCATTTTATAACTAACATTTGGAGTTTCTCTGATCAAGGTCCAGTGACATCTTGCCAATACACATTGCTTTCGATCAAATTTGCCAACCGAAAAGGAGTGGACACATAGAGCTCATGTCATGTCTGCATTAATAAGCAGACATGACATGACACGATTAAATTTATGTATTAATTCAGCAGCATTTACCAAAGGAAATGCTGCAAACGTCAATAAGAAATATAGCTTTCACGAACAGCAATACAAGTAGTATCCAAAGATTATGGTAATGAGCCAACAAGGCAGTGAATGCCTTATCTTAGTGAACACTAAGTCATGCTGTACACTCGTGCTGTGGGCTATGCAACAGTGGTACGGGGATGGACTGGGAGGAGGTTAGTGAACATCCCATCATATCCCAGTTGTGTTTGATGAGCAATAAATCTGTGAATGTGCAGGTCAAGAAAGCATATCCAAATCACACAGACACTGTTTGGGATAGAAGAGGTTTATGCTCTTTTGGGTTCCACCATAATAGCATTTAGGGTGGAACCAAAAAAAGCAAAAGAAATGGTTTTAGAGTGTTTTCAACAATGTATTACCTTAAACATGCCATGAAAAATGAACAGCTGTTTCTAACTAATGGTTCCTGACACTAAGATTCAGGGCATTGATTGTGTAGGTTGCCCCCTGATGCAGTCTGGATTATATCTGTCTCTGGAGTGACTCAGCATACATACAGCCATCACTGCATCCAAAATAGAAATGTGATTCATCAACAATGATGAAAAAACATCATTCTTGTCTCCCAGCATTCTTTCCCTGTACCACTGCAGTCAAGGACAATGGAATAGCAACAGAGACAGAAGAGAAAATGGATGGCAAGAATGCTGCCCCATTTTTGCAGTCATCTACTAACTGTGCTCCTCGACACAGGTGCAGAAGCAGATAGTGTTAATATGCTGGAAATTTGTTGGTGTGTGACATAGTTGATTCCTGTCACTAGTAGGCAGATCCCTCAATCCTCCTATTCTGACATTTTTCTTATAACACCTCTGGCAATGTGTCCAAGTGTTTACCTATATGCACTGTTGCCAGCAGTGGCCAATCACTCATGGTTCACAATCCAAATGAATGTAAAGCTGCTGTTTGTGTGGACCACAGTCAGAAAGTGTTGAACACATGTAAACATTTGCATTCACTCACCATTTTGTCTGTCTGTTAACATTACACATTTTTATAGAACATTCAGATTTCTAATGTCAGGCAGTAATAAACACATTACTGATGCTCTACTTCTGTGATCAGCTTGACATGCTAATCATTTACATCCATATATGTCACAGTTATGCATGCAAATTTTTAGGTAAATTCATTCATTCTTTCTGAGATGGGGCAATTTCATTGACTGGCTGGGTTCTCTGTAGTGATTTTCCATATCACATATTTTCTGATGAAATCATTTGACACATTAATCATGGATCCCTAATCTGATAGGAAAACTCAAAATGTAAATAGAGCAGATACATTTGCAACACCCCATTTATTTAAAGACACCCAGAATTTCTTTAATAATATCATCATAATTTTCTGCTCTAACACTGTCTAAAAACTGGAAGCAATGACCACTTTAAGAGTTCCATACAGTCCTGCCTAAGATTGCTAAATTGTGGACCAGTGAAAATATCCTCTTTGATTTTTGTTACTTATTCTTTAAATATAAAAATCCATCACCGTTCCTATTCATAGTTTTTTACAAAGATTACCATTCCTGATATAAGAGGGAAGGATGGCAAAAAAAAAAAAAAACCAAACTTTTTTTCTGTTTACAAGATGCTGATCCAGCACATTTTTCTGTCATGGAGTTAAGCTCCATCCAATAAGCCGTTCTTGAACTACATAATGACTTTCTTGTATGGATGTTTTACTCACACATAAAATAGTAATATTTTGTGTGGCATAGTTATTCTAAGAAGCACTATCACCTACACGTCTTGTTCAGTCAGAACTTTTTAAAAACATTAGCATATTTTCATAGCATTCTTTCACATAAACAGCATGTAATCACAATCTATAAATTTTCACTCAAAGCATAACATATGCACCTTCTTAAATGAATGTAATAAATACTTGTTTCTGGTATTTCAGTCAACTGCTCCACACACAAACAAACACAACAAAATGAATCAGTATTATTACCAAAGTTTCAAGACATTTATGTGTGACATTAAATAGCTAATTGTGTTTGCAGTACTAAAATTAAAACTAACAGACAGGAAGTAAGAAAACAACAAGACAGCCTGGAGGTTTAATTGAACAATCAGTGCACAACATGATGATCTCTTAACCACAGTTGAAGGGCATATGGCATTATATGCCCTTAAACTTTGCATGGCAAAAACTTTGTGTAAGATTTGTGAGTTTCTTTTTTGTTTTTTTAAATCACAAATTAATTAAAATAAAAAAAAAAAAAAAACAGTAGGTAAGAGAACATTTTTGATAAGTTTTTTATAATGAGGACATAAAAATACATCATGTTGTGCAGTGTTATTATGTGGCATGAACATATCAAGCAAAATTATATAGCATCAACAATTGATATTCACTTTTAAATATTCTACTAATTCCTTAGCAGTAATCTTTTGTCCTCCAATTTTCTTTGGAATGAGATTCTTGGGAGAGAGAAGTAACGGCACTAAAATTTGGAGTTGTTCTAAAAACTCATGATCAATATCTATAAATGAAAACAGCAAAAAAATGCAAACCAAACACAGCTATTTAGTTAACCCAATTAAGGTTTAATTAAAATGAAAATAAAAATCTAACATATAAATATCTACAGAATGCCAAATGAAAAGGATTAAAAACAAAAAAGAAAAAAATAAATAAAAAATTTTCATTTTCTGCAAAAAACAAATGTTCGATTATCAACCTAAGAAAAAAGTTTATTTTATTTTATCATGTAATCTTTGAAACATATCACACTCAGAAAATCATAATTAAATAAAAAATTTCCTATAACACTGGATGATGTGCAAAAACAGGCTTCTTAATGAAGAAAGTAATCTTATAATACAATTATAATTAAATCTGAACAAATGCACTAGTTGCTCTTACCAGTCTCATCTGGAGCTGATTTTATATATTAATTAATATCAATTGTATTAGTAGTGGCAAATTATGCAATGCAAGAAAGCAAGCTTATCAGGCAAAAAAAAAATAATAATAAAAAAGAAACTTTCCGCATTGCTTCTCCATCTAATCGAATAATTTGTTTAGTTCTTTCTTCAACTGATTCAAACTATTACTTCCACAACTGATTGTTGGAACAAACTTCCATCTGGAAGTTTGTTCCAACAATCAACCACCCACTGGATGAAAGCAAACTTCCACACATCAATCCTACAACCATCCTTCCTCAGTTTTAATTTATACACCCTCATATATATGTAGCCTGAGCAGGAGGAAGTATGCCATCAGCATTGAATTTGCTCAATCTATTCAAAGTCTAAAACACTTCACCTCAATCAGACCACCTCACAGATGTCAACTCTCCATACACTGCAATTTGCAGAACTGAAGCCTTTCTTGGTAAGAGCACCCTTTTCTTTCCTACACCAATCTTGTTGCCCTTTTCTGCACCCATTTAAGCAGAACTATAGCCTTTCTAAAATGAGGCTTCCTGACCATTATGCAGCACTCAAGACGGAGCCTAACCACTGCCTTTTTTTGTACAATGAGTTAATCACCTCCTTATCCCTGCTAGCAAAATTCCTGTATATCATTCACAAAACCCAGTGAACTGCCATGGCAGCCTGTCTGTATTGCTCAGAGAACTTCATATCTGACTGCACATTTATCCTAGGTCTTTTTCATTTTCGACTACCCCGAGTGTTTTAGTACCACATAGAATTACTGCTACTCATATGCAGTATCTTGCATTTCTCAATGTTAAACTTTAACTGCCATGTCTCAGCCCATTTGCCTAAATTTTCCAGATCTTGTTGCAATAGTTTACTTAATTACTTTCACTAACTACCCTACAAGACCTTTGAATCATCTGCAAAATCAGACATTAAGCCTGATATGTCTTCATTAATGTCATTAATAAATATAGAAAACAACAATGGGCCCAGAACTGAAATCTGCAGACTCCACAAATAACATTTGTCCATGAGGAGAAGTGTCCATTAATAACCACTCTTTCTTCTCCCACTCAACCATCCCTTTATCTATAGCAGTAACCTGCCTTTAATGCCACACTGCTCTAATTTGTACAGCAGTCTTTTACATGCAACAGCATGATCAAAATTATTTTTTTGCGTCTACAGTAAACCCTCGATTTAACAGACTAATAGGGGAGAAGGGGTGTCCATTAAGGCTGAACATCCGTTAAATCAAATGTAACCTGGGGGGGGGGGGGCATTTTTTTTTTTCTTAAGGTAAAAAAAAAAAAAAAAGCTTTAATACAATATACACTACTGTACAATATAAAATTATGTTGCAATTTGGCCTTTGATTTACGGATATCAGAAACAGTGTTTTTTTATGGTGTAAATTTCACAAACACGTGCTACTGAGATGCCTTGTTCTAATTTCTCAATTAGCTCTAATTTCTGTATCACATTTAAGTTTACATGCTTTCTTTTAACTCCTCTATCACTTGATGCCATTTTAAATTGTAAGGATTGCAAAATTATTTAATAAATAAAATCACAATTCAGAAATCACAGAAATACTCTGTATACAAGCTGACTGCATGATAGCTTGAGACAGACTGAGACCAAAACAAAGAAAGTGAGTCGGTAGACCTGCAGTTTAGTGTCCCAAGTCACATTCAGCTTGCAAGTCACTGCCTGCTCTTATCTGTTATCTGAGAAAACAGCTATTTGAACCCATTTTCAGAAAGAATAAAAAACAATTTTCTGAATTTGATTAGAAAAATAAAAGTAGGTAATTATCAAAACAATAATGGAAATAGGTAATTATTATTAATTTTTAATTAATAATAACACTGAAGTTTTGTATAACTTAAAAAAAATAATATGGTCGAGATTAATATGTACATTACTGTATTATTATTATTTGTCTGGTCCATTAAATCAGAAATCCGTTATATCGGGGTCCGTTAAATTGAGGGTTTACTGTAGTTCCTTTATTAGTATCATAGTATCCAATCAGATTGGTCAGACAAGGTCCCACTTTAACAAATCCAAGCTGTAACTGCAGAATATTAGTGGCCAAAAGTGTGGTAACTTGAAAAAATTTAATTTTTCTACATTTAAGTTGAAATTAAAAATAATGTAAAATAATAGTATTAGTAGTGGTAAATGATGCAAGGAAGCAAGCTTATAAAGCATCAGCCAAAAAAAAAAAAAAAAAATCCTTTCCACATCACTTGTCCATCCAATCTAATAATTTTTCTAGTTCTTCCTTGAATTTATTCAAACTACATCATAAATATTAGTGGTAAAATTTTAACCACTAATATTTATGACAATGTTATAGATCTTTTTTGTTCTGCAGCTAATGCAATAAATTTCATTCAAATTTGATGAAATGGGAAAAAAGGTATGCTGTGAAATGTAATTACCAACAAAAACAAACTCATTCCAGAATTTTAGCAAAGCCTTACAATCATACAAATGACCAATGACTGGCTATATGTGCAATAATATGCTGCACAGTATAAATAGCTGATTATGCAGTGATTCTAGACATTTGTCTGGTGTGAGCATAAAGTGAAGTACTGTTTAGTTATTGAACATTGTTAGGTCAAGTTCCACCTAAATTTTGTGAAATAAACATTACAATATCTATGGGACGGGACTGGTGGATAGAGAAAAGGTCTAAAGCCTTTTATAATGTCTAAAGCCTTTTATAACTTTCATAATGAGGGCTACATATATGAACAGATTGCAAAACTACTTGGTGAGGGTGTAACAAAGTCTGGAATCCAGAAGCTGTGTACCGGTATATGAATACTGGAACTATCTCTACCAAGCAGAGAATAGCACCAAAAAAGATATATTTTTTTGCACGATGACAGAGGAATTTCAAGGCTTGCAACTGCAGACAGAAGAAAAACATCTTCTGAAATAACAAGTATATTATTGCCCTCTGACTTGAGAGTGAGTGAATGGACAATCCAACATTGGCTTTTTTTGACAATGGAATTAAAGCTATAATTCCAAGGAAAAAGCCAGCCTTGACTTTAAAGCAAAGATGGATGAGAGCAATTTGGGCCAATTAGCATGTTAATTGGACTTCTGAACAATGGCAGTTTGTGCTGTGCAGCAAAGAGACAAAAATTTCAATATTCAGCAGTGATATAATCAGATATATCAGAAGACAGTCAGAAGATTTGATGCCAGAGTGCCTCAGTGCAACAATAAAACACCCACAGAGTATTATGATATGGAGATGCATATCATAAGCTGGAGTTGGCAGAATTGAAGTGTTGAAGGGTATAATCAATGCAAAAAAGTACATTGAATGAATTCTTGAAAGAAAGCTACTGTAGTCTGCTGATGACGTTTTTCCTGATCCAAATACAGTCAGTCCTCGTATAGCACAATAGTTGTGTTCCTAGAAACCCTCGTGTAATGCAAAATTGTGCAATATAAACAGGCCCTATGGGAAAAAAAGGGTTAGGTGCCGATCACCCAAGATTGAACACACATTTCTAACCAAAACATTACCAAACACAATAAATTATCGTAATTACGTAATAAAATATTGCTAATGCTTTTGCTTCTATTGTAAGCAAATTTGTTTTTTGTTTGATTTTCTATCCAAACAGATGACAGCCATTCCATCTCTTCCAATTCTTTGTGTCTTGATCTAATGGATTTTAATTACACTTTGAGTTGTTCCTGGTATGAAAGTTGTTTTTATGCATCTTTCTAATTCTTGGCGTTGCCTCATTTAGGCCTGTAGCACGTGCAATATCACATGGTCTTTCATTTCACTCAAAGCGTTTCAAAATTTCATATTTTTTCTCTATCGACAGAGGCGGACTGGCAATAAGCGTCACCGTGGAAACCCCAGTGGGCCAAAGGCCAGTGTGATTTTGGCCATAAACCATAGTATGAGGCCACTACAAATTTTCCCGGGTAAGAATTTTTGATCCAGTCCGCCTCTGTTTATTGATATTGCTTTTATTTTTCTCTCTGAATCTGAAAAGAACGCTTCCTTTTCACACCTTTTAAGTATTTTACTCATTTTTAGGGAATAAAGCACAATTACAAAATGAGGAGGCATGCTTGATACACATAAACAAAGCTGCGCGGATGTACCAACTGAATAAACAACACGGTAAAGGCAGAGATACACTATTATCACCTCACATTTTACTAAAGCACATTTCTGGGGGTTACTACCATAAAACAATAAAAACAATTTCCAGTTGCATTTCTGCCAGTGGAATCTGTTATAAACTGGTAGTTTTGGTTTGGTTTTTTTTTTTTTTTTTTTTAGGAGCATTAGCAACTGAGGCCATATTGCTCTGGGAATATGCGGTGGTCATTCCCTTGACCTTTCCACATCCTCTGTATGTGTTTCCCCTTCACTGATATAAAAAAAAAATAAATACATTTTCAGATCTTCTCTTCATTCCTATCGTGTTGCGTTCAAGTTGGGGTGATTCCACGTTTGGCTGTCATTTCTTGTAAACACAAAGGCAAATTGTGCATAAGCGAATTTGGTTCGTGTTATATATGATATCGTTCCCCTATTTATAAATCGTGTATGATCGAATTCGTGTAGTGTAAACATGTGTTATACGAGGACTGACAGTAACTTGTTTTCCAGCAAGATGAACACCATGTCACATGGCATAGATATTATTATTACAGTAAACCCCCGCTATTCGTGGTATCTGTATTCGCTGTTTCGCGTATTCGCGATCGCTGATTTAATATAAAATGAAACCTAAAAAAATGTGAATTTTAAAGCGCCGTGAATATTTTTCGCCATAAAAAAACTTGGGCGTGGCTAAAATTATCTTTCCCGGTCAAAACAGCGCTCAGTGGGTGGGGGAAGAGGGGTGACAAAATCGCGAGCGTGGATGTTTCTCGCTAATCCTTGTTCAGTATGTGTTATGCGCTTGTCATGGAAGTTTTTGTCGTTTGCTTTTAATTTATATGCTTATAAATTGAATAAATTTATCAATTTATAAATTGATATGCTTACAAAAGTGATAAATCTACCATTTTGCAGGGTAAAACAGACTTTTTCGAGTGTGTTAACGGAAGAAAGTGACTTTATTGGACAAGTTCTTTCTAAACCGTACAAAAATATGGATACGAATAACAAGAGAAATGTGAAAATATCAAAGAAGGTGATGACATTAGTGAATAAAATTGAGTTATTAGACAAAATTTCTAATGGTCAAAGTGTCTCCTCAGTGGCAAAACATTATAAAATCACTGAGTCAACGGTACGATCAATCAAAAAATCGGAAGAAAAAATCCACCGTAGTGTCTGTGAAAACTCGCTAATTGCTTCAAAAATTTGCTCTGTAACTCGTGATGTTAAATTAGAAAAAATGGAAAAAGCTTTAAATCTGTGGATAGAAGACCGAACTCAAAATAAAATTCCATTAAGTTCACTCATCATTCGTGAAAAGGCAAAACTCCTTTATCAACACTTTAGCGAAACTGGTGATAGCACTGGCGGGATAAGTTTTTTTGCTAGCAAAGGCGCTGGTTTGAAAGATTTGTTTGAAATTTCTAATAAATATTACATTTAATATTAAATTGTTTCTTATTTTCATTTCGATGCCATATGCTTGCATTTCACTATGTACTGTCTATGTACATAGTCATATTATGAAGGTACATATAATACATACATAGACAAAATTTTAGACTAGTTTTTCTTATATATTTCATACTTTGGAATGGAACCCCTTTATTACTATGGGAGCCATAACTCAGTATTCGCGTTTTCTCTATTTGCGACATTTCTCAGGAACATAACCCCCACGAATAGCGGGGGTTTACTGTATTATTATTAGCCATATGATGCAAGAAAGCCTGAGGCTTATGCTGCACCAGCCAAAAAAAAATTTCTGAGAGAGAGAGAATTAGAAGTAGAAAGGAATCACTAAGAAAGAGAAGAATGATGATATCCAGCTCAGATGCAAGGAGTGGTTTGATAACCATAATATTCAAGTATGGTATGTTCGTGTCAGATGGTGCCTGGGATTTCTCCCATCTAGTAATGGAATGGACTTGAAATAGTTCAGATTTGAATCCAACTGAAAATTTGTGGTCCAGGTTAAAATGGCTTGTGCATGCTTCTCAAACCAAGCAATAAATTTTTTTTTTTTTTTTATGAAAACCCCAAACACGAAAGGTATCAAAACCTATAGTACTTAGTACCGTGCATGGGTTGAAGGAGAAGTATGGGAGAGGAGGATGCCGGAAACTTTGCTCTAGAGACTAAACATGGGAGAACTAACAGAATGTATTGAATACATGATTCCATTTAATCACAAAAGAAGAACTGGGGAAATTGGCAGACTCCATGCCTTGAAGATGGCAAGAGTAATCAAGAGTAAAGCGTATCCAGCAAAATAATGACTGTGATGCTACTGCAAACACACTCCAAAAACTTTCCACACTTTTGGCCATTAGTGTAATTTGCACTCCTATCTAGATGGTCCTGAATTACTTCTTTAAAGAGTGACTCCATTATTGTCCCTGGAACAGAAGTTAACAATCATGTAATTATTCATGTCATCCTTTGATCCCATTTGTGAATTGGGGATATATTTGCACAACTCCAGTCCACAGATACCTCTCCTGAATCTAAAGATGCTCTTATAATTATAGCTAAGGGTGTGCTTACCTCATTTGCTGCCTCCCTTAATATAATTTGGTAGATCCTGCCACCACAGGCACATGTTTTGTTTAGCTTTAGTAATTTCATTTCCACAGTCCTCTCAGTTATCACAAAATCATTCAGCTCCTCGTTAGTTTAATAAACTTCTAAAATTTTGTTCCCTAAAAGATTCTCATGTGTGAATGTAGGTACACAATAACTATTCAGTTTCTCAGCAACCTGAGCAGGATATGTGATTCAACCCCTTCCTTCTACTGTTATTATAAGTAAAGAAGTCTTTGCTGCTTTTCTTTGTATTCTTGCAATCTATTCTTTTCTTGATTAATCTTCTTTGACTTGAGTAAAAACTATATAGCTACCATAGGCATCTGTATCACCTTATAATTTATAAGATTTGCATGCACTCTTCTTCTCTGCGACAAATCTTATCAGTTGATTTGACATCCATTTATCTCTATCACCTTATAATTTATAAGAATTGCACACTCTTCTTCTCTGCTACAAATCTTATCAGTTGATTTGACATCCATTTATATCTAAGCCTTGAACAGCATTTCTTAGTTGGTATGAAAAGTCTAATAGCATTATGGTTACTTCGCTGGCTGCTTCCCATTTAGAATTTTCTGTTGGTAATGTCATCAGTTTATCCTATTGTATAGAATTTAAAAACTGTCTGAGACCATGTAGTTCTCCCTTACGAAAGCAAAACCCCTACCCTTACCCTTGACAGTAATGTCTTTTAAGTAAATCCCATATCGGCACATTGGGATCACTGCCACAGTGCTTACAGATTCTAAATGCATGAATAATTGTTGCTGAGATTCAGATCACGAGTATTGCTTCCTCTTTTTGCCTCCCCTCTACCATACTGCTGTAGAAAACAGTCAACCAGTAAATCCACACAAGTCTTGCTAGTGTGTGAGTGACCAACCCAAGTTCCAATCAACATCTGGAAAGTTAAAATTCATTCTCCATTGTAATACATTCTAATTTTAAATGCAAAATTGGGCATATGTTCTATATCCAGAGCAATATGGCCTTAGTTACTAATGCTCCTAAAAACCAAATAATAACAACAACATGTTCTATATGACTGTCCAAATCCCTATCCCCACAGCTGTATATTAATAATGAAGACTGGAACAATTAATCAATGGAAATCAGTATCTCTTCATCTCTGATGAAACCACTATATGGATGGCCATCTCTGACTCTGCTCAAAAGGTTTTTAAGGCTAGGAGAAGTAACCAAGCTAAGATCACCCACACTGAGTCAAAACCTTAAACTTAGACAATTAAAGATCATATTAGCAATATAAGGGCCCCCCTTCCCCCAATATGGCAAGTAAGATACGATGACTAAAGACTCTAGCCTATCTGCATGAACATGTGAATGAGTGTTTGAATATGTAACAGGAAAGGTGGGTATAAATGAGTAATGAGTATAATGAGTTTACATTTGTTAATAAAAGGTAATATTGCATTATATGTCATAAAAGTAATATTGTAGTACCATAATATGGTACATATTTTCTTAACTGCAGTATTAGCATTAGTTGAGGCAAGAAAGCAAGCTAATTAAAGCAAGCATCAGCCAAAAAAAAAAAAAAAAAAAAAAAAAAAGAAAACCTTCCCAATTTCATCCATCTGGTCACTCAAAATGTTTGTCTAGTTTAGCCTAAAATTTATTTAAGCCAGTGTTTCCCAAACTGGGTTCCACGGACACCTGGGGATCTGTAGACCAGTTCCAAGGGGTCCATGAAATGGGGGTTGACCATATATATCTATACATACATACATATCCATATAACATATGCATATGTTATATATAGAGGTCTACAAACTTTTTTGGATATTTGATATATAGATCTCAGTAGTTCGAACCACTGATTTAAGCTATCAACTTCCACAACATCAGATCGAAGTCTGTTCGAGCAATAAACTACCCGATAGCTAAAGGCAAACTTCCACATATCTATTATGCAACTGTCTTTTCCCAAATTGAATCTATGCCCCCTCAGGTTCATAATCTGAGCAAGCAGAAAAATCCCATCAACATTGAGCTTGCTCAAACCATTCAAGGCCTTATATACCCCAATCAGATCACCTCGAAGGTGCCTAGTCTCCAGACACTGCAACTTGCAGAATTTAAGCCTTTCTTGGTAAGAGCATTTTTTTGTTCCTCTTACCAATCTTGTTACCCTTCTTTATACTCGTTCTAGCAACTCTACATCCTTCATAAAATGAGGCCTCCAGACCCGAAAGTAGTACTCAAGGTGTGGCCTGACCACTGTCTTATACAAGGGGTTATCCCCTTGTATAAGACAGTGGTCACCTCCTTGTCTTTGCAATCAAAATTTGTATATATCATTGACAATACTTTATGACCTGCTCTGGCAGCCCATCTGCACTGCTCTGAGAACTTTGTACCACATAGTTGGTATGTTTCTCTTGGAAAAGATTGTGCAGGGCTCTAAGGGGGTAGAATTTTTTTCAGCCTGGTCTGTACTTGTAAACAGGAGAGACTGCTTCTACAGGGATGGGATACACTTAAATAGAAAGGGTGCAAGAATATTTGCTGATGCTATTGAGGCAGTGTTAGGTGGGTTGGAAAACTGCTAGCTTGGGAGGATACAAGGACTAATAGATTAACAGTAATAGTAGCCACTGGCAGAGGTGAAAGTGATTCCTGCACGGCTTCTATTGGAATGAGCAGCAGCCTGGAAATCAAGATGCCGGGTATTTCAGAGACTGCTGGGAGTCATTGCAGTACAAATAAACACGTGGGTTGTGTTAGGGTAGCTAAGAATAGGAACAGGTGCATGTATACTTGCATGTACACCAATGCTAGGAGTGTGGTAATTTGATGAATTTGAGGTATTGCTCAGAACATCAAAAGGCAGATATTGTTGGGATATCAGAGACGTGGTGTCACACAGATATAAGGAATGCAGAACTGGAATTTGGGGAGTACAATGTGTACAGACAGGATAGAAAGGGAGGAGGGGTTATGCTATTAGTTAAGAAACACATAAATAAAATCCAAGGAAGTGAAGCCAGTCGACATCGCTGGACAGTGCAGTGTCAGGTCAGTTTGGTGTGACATAAGCATTGGGAGATCAAAATTAAGAGTAGGAGTGTGCTATAGGCCTAATGACTCTGATGAGTATAATAAGACACTGTATAGGGAAACAGAGTGGTCCAGTAAATCAGAGAGTCTTATAATGGGGAATTTTAATTTCCCAGATATTGATTGGAATTTGTGGGTTGGTCACTCACACATTAGCAAGGATTTTGTGGATTTATTGGATGATTGTTTTTTACATCAGCATGTTTGGAAGGCAACTAGAGGGAGTAGTACTCTTGATCTGATTAACAGTAGTGATTCTTCATGCATTAAGAATCTGCAGATAAAGGAACCAATAGGGGGCAGGGATCACCGTGTGCTGAAGTGGGATTTACTCAAAGAGGTAAGTACCATCAGGGGTAAAGGGAAGGGATTTTGCTTTCGTAAAGGTGACTACGGTGGTCTGAGACAGTATTTAAATTCTATACAGTGGGACCAACTGATGACGTTACCAACAGCAAATTCAAAATGGGAAGGAAGCGTTCAAACAATTTATCTTGGAAGCTACTAGGCTTTACATACCGACTAAGAAATATTGTTCAAGGTTTAGGCCTAAATGGATGTCAGATGAACTAATGAGACATGTGGCAGAGAAGAAAAATGCATGGGATACATATAAATTAATGGGTGACACAGGAGCCTATGATAGATATAAGCTGGTCTGTAACCAAGTCACAAAGGAGATTAGGCAGGCAAAGGCAGACTATGAAAAATCCTTGGCAAAGGATGCAAAGAAAAACAACAAAGAGTTCTATTCCTATGTAAACTCTAGAAGGAAAGGGATGAATCAGATTGGTCCACTGGATATTGATGGTTCAACTGTTGATGATCCTGCTCAGGTGGCTAACAAACTAAATGAGTATTTTGCATCTACATTCACCCATCTGAGGAGTTATTCAGGGAGGGGAATGCCAGAGGTGAGTTAAACTCTGGCAGTGAGCTGGATGATTTTGTAATAACTGAGAGGAAAGTGGAGTTGAAATTGATGAAGATAAACATAAAAAAGGCACCCAGGGTAGACGGGATCTATCCAGTTATATTAAAGGAGGCAGCAAAGGAAGTAAACAAACCCTTAGGCATAATTATGAGAGCTTCTTTGGACTCAGGGGAGGACCCATGGACTGGAGATGTGCAAATGTGACCCCAATTCACAAAGGAGGATCAAAGGCTGACACAGGTAATTATAGACCTGTTAGTTTAACTTCTGTTCCAGGAAAATTAATGGAGGCACTGGTTAAAGAAGCACTGCAGGATCATCTACACAAGACTTCAGTTATAGTTTGGACACAGCATGGTTTTGTTAAGGGAAAGTCTAGCCTGACCAATTTGATTGGATACTATGATGTGATCACAAAGGAACTGGATGCAGGGAATAACTTTGATATCATATATTTGGATCTTAGAAAGGCTTTTGATACTTTGCACATGGAAGACTGCTGAACAAATTGGAACAGTTTGGCATTGGAGGCAAATTGCTGCTTTAGATAAAGTGATGGTTGAGTGGGAGAAGACAGAGAGTGGTAATCAATGGACACTGCTCATCGTGGACTAATGTTATTAGTGGAGTCCCTCAGGGTTCAGTATTGGGTCCATTGTTGTTTTCTGTATTTATAAATGATATTGATGATGGTATATCAAGCTTAATGTTCAAGTTTGCAGATGATACGAAGGTAGGTAGGGTTGTTAAGAATACTATACGCTGCTGCAAGAGGATCTAGAAAAGTTGAGCAGTTCGGCCGAGAGGTGGCAAATGAAGTTTAACATTGACTAATGTAAAGTACTAAATATGGGAAGCAGCAACCCCAGAGTGACATATCAACTCTGTTGTACTACACTGACAGTGGTAGAGAATGAAAAGGACCTGGGAGTAATTGTGCATGCAGATATGAAGTTTTCTGATCAGTGCAGACGGTCTGCAAGAGTAGCTCATAGTGTCTTGTCAATGATATACAGGAATTTTTCTAGCAGGGATAAGGAGGTGATTATCCGCTTATATAAGGCAATGGTTCGGTCACACCTTGAATACTGTATACAGGTGTATACAGTTTGTTGTGACATAAGCATTGGGAGATCAAAATTGAGAGTAGGAGTGTGCTATAGGCCTAATGACTCTGATGAGTATAATAAGGAACTGTACAGGGAAATAGAGTGGGCCAGTAAATCAGAGAGTCTTATAATGGGAGATTTTAATTTACCAGATATTGACTGGAATTTGGGGGCTGGTTACTCACACACTAGCACGGCTTTTGTGGATTTATTGGATGATTGTTTTCTAGATCAGAATGTTCAGGAGGCAACTAGAGGGAGTAATACTCTTGATTTGATTATCAGCAGTGATTCTTCATGCATTAAGAATCTGCAGATAAATGAACCACTAGGTGGCAGTGATCACAGTGTGCTGAAGTGGGATTTACTCAAAGAGGTAACTACCATTAGGGGTAAAGGGAAGGGTTATTGCTTCCGTAAAGGCGACTACGATGGACTGAGACAGCATTTAAATTCTATACAGTGGGACCAACTGATGATGTTACCAACAGCAAATTCAAAATGGGAAGCATTCAAAGAACATATCTTGGAAGCTACTAGGCTTTACATACCAACTATGAAATACTGTTCAAGATTTAGGCCAAAATGGATGTCAGATGAACTAATGAGGCATATGGCAGAGAAGAAAAATGCATGGGATACTTACAAATTAACACATGACACAGAAGCCTATGATAGATACAAGTTGATATGCAACCAAGTTACAAAGGAGGTTAGGCAGGCGAAGGCAGATTACGAGAAATCCTTGGCAAGGGATGCAAAGAAAAACAGCAAAGAGTTCTTTACTTATGTAAACTCTAGAAGGAAGGGGATGAATCAGATTGGTCCACTTGATATTGATGGGTCAACTGTTGATGATCCTGCTCAGGCAGCTAACAAACTAAATGAATATTTTGCATCGACATTCACACATGAGGAGTTATTCAGCAAGGGGAATGCCAGAGGTGTATTCAACTCTAGCAGTAAGGTACAGAATCTTGAAATAACTGGGAGTAAAGTGGAGGAGAAACTGTTGAAGATAAACACAAGAAAGGCACCCGGGGTGGATGGGATCTATCCAGTTATATTAAAGGAGGCAGCAAAGGAAGTAAGCAAACCCTTAGCCATAATTATGAGAGCTTCCTTGGACTCAGGGGAGGTACCCATAGACTGGAAATGTGCAAATGTGACCCCAATTCACAAAGGAGGATCAAAGGCTGACACAAGTAACTATAGACCTGTGAGCTTAACTTCTGTTCCAAGAAAATTAATGGAGGCACTGGTTAAAGAAGCACTGCAGGATCATTTAGACAAGACTTCAGTTATAGCTCAGACACAGCATGGTTTTGTTAAGGGGAAGTCTTGCCTGACCAACTTGATTGGATACTATGATGCAGTCACAAAAGAACTGGATGCAGGGAATAACTTTGATATTATATACTAGGATCTTAGAAAGGCTTTTGATACTGTTGCACATGGAAGACTGCTACACAAATTGGAGCAGTGTGACATTGGAGGCAAATTGCTGCTATGGATAAAGGGGTGGTTGAGTGGGAGAAGACAGAGAGTGGTAATCAATGGACACTGCTCATCGTGGACTGATGTTATTAGTGGAGTCCCTCAGGGCTCAGTGTTGGGTCCATTATTGTTTTCTGTATTTATAAATGATATTGATGATGGTATATCAAGCTTAATGTCCAAGTTTGCAGATTATACAAAGGTTGGCAGGGTTGTCAAGGACATTACTGACACTACACTGCTGCAACAGGATCTGGAAAGGTTGAGCAGATGGGCTGAGAGGTGGCAAATGAAGTTTAACATTGACAAATGTAAAGTACTACACATGGGAAACAGCAACCCCAGGGCAACGTATCAACTCTGTGGTACTACACTGACAGTGGTAGAGAATGAAAGGGACTTGGGGGTGATTGTGCAGGCAGATATGAAGTTCTCTGAGCAGTGCAGACGTGCTGCAAGAGTAGCTCATGGAGTATTGTCAATGATATACAGGAATTTTTCCAGCAGGGATAAGGAGGTGATTATTCCATTGTATAAGGCAATGGTCAGGCCACACCTAGAGTACTGTACACAGGTCTGGAGGCCTCATTTCAAGAAGGATGTAGAGCTGCTGGAACGAGTACAGAGAAGGGCAACAAGATTAGTGAATGGAACAAAGGGGTGCTCTTACGAGGAAAGGCTTAAGTTTTGCAAATTACAGTGTCTGGAGACTAGGCACCAGCGAGGTGATCTGATAGAGGTGTATAAAGCCTTGAATGGTTTAAGCATGCTCAATGCTGATGGGATTCTTCCTCTAGCTCAGAAAAATCACCTGAGAGGGAATAAATTCAAATTGAGGAAAGACAGATGTAGGATAGACGTGCGGAAATTTGCCTTTAGCCAGCGGGTGGTTGGTTGGTGGAACAGACTGCCATCCCTTGTGGTGGAGGTTGATAGCCTAAATAAGTTTAAGGCTCAGCTGGACAGGTATTTTGAACGAACAGAGGGGTGAAGTGGAAGTGGGTTTTTTTTTTTTTTTTTTTTTTTTTGGCTGATGCTGCATAAGCTTGCTTTCTTGCATCAAATGCCTCTACTAATGCTAATGCTAATGCTAGGTCTGGAGGCCTCATTTTATGAAAGATGTTGAGTTGTTGGAAAGAGTACAGAGAAGGGTAACAAGATTAGTGAATGGAACAAAGGGTTGCTCTTACGAAGAAAGGCTTAAGTTTTTCAAATTACAGTGTCTGGAGACTAGGCACCTGCGAGGTGATCTGATTGAGGTGTATAAAGCCTTGAATGGTTTGTGCGCGCTCAATGCTGATGGGATTCTTCCTCTTGCTCAGAATAATCATCTGAGAGGGCATAAATTCAAATTTAGGAAAGACAGATGTAGGATAGATATGCGGAAGTTTGCCTTTAGCCAGCAGGTGGTTGGTTGGTGGAACAGACTTCCATCCTTTGTTGTGGAAGTTGATAGCCTAAATAAATTTAAGGCTGAGATGGACAGGTACTTGGAACAAACGGAGGAGTGAAATGGTAGCGTTTTTTTTTTTTTTTTTTTTTGTTTGGCTGATGCTGCAGAAGCTTGCTTTCTTGCATCATATGCCTCTACTAATGCTAATGTTACTGCTACCCATATGCAGTACCTTGCATTTCCAATATTAAACTTCATTTGCCACTTCTCACCTCATCTGCCTCAATTTTCTAGATCCTTTTGCAGTAGCATACTATCTTTACTCTCATCAACAATCCTGCCAACTTTTGTATCATCTGCAAACTTGGACATTAAGTCTGATATACCTCTTTCAATATCACTGATAAATATATAAAACAACAAGGAGCCCAGCACCGAACCCTGTGGAACCCAACTAATAACATTATTCCAAGAAGAGCAGTGTCCATTTATTACCACTCTCTGTCATCTCCCTCTTAACCATCTGTTTATCCATTGTAGCACCTTGTCCTTAATGCCATACTGCTCCAATTTGTACAGCCATCTTCCATGTGCAATGGTATTAAAATCTTTCCTGAAATCCAAGTACCCCTAAACCTCTTTTTATGTGAATTTTTTTTACACAAATTCGGAGTTACGCGAATTGGGATATCAAAAAAATTTTTTTACGCGAATTTTATTCACTTTTACGCGACCAACCTAAAGTCTAAGTTAGGAAAAAATCCGTAATTCAAGAATTTTGTAGAATTGCATTCTCATTTCAATTAAGAAAATTCTAAATTCTAAATTCCCCGAATTACATAACTGACTCCGCATAAACAAAAAAAAAAAACACCATTGTTTGCAGTTTGAATTTGGTTTCTCGTATCAACTTAGAAAATTCTTACGAATTTTATTTATTGGGAATTCCCCGAATTACATAACTGACTGCACATAAAAAAGCAGTTCTTAGCAGTTTGAATTTGTGTTTGAGTAGACAACACAGTTACCGCATTTTTAAGTGAAATCAAAATAAAAATCGCATTATAAAATTAATAATTTTGCCAAGAAATAATAAATGGTAAGCTACATTGTATGTAATTTTCAAACTTTCATTTCATTAACCGAAGATTTTAATCCAGTCCTCACATGATGTTGCCAATAACCAAAAAAATAAGGAAAGCCGTTTTCTTGAATATAAAAATTCAAATTTTAGATCGTCTTCAAACTGGGGAAGGTGCAACGGCTGTGGGTAAGCATTTTGGAGTCCGTGAATCAACTATCAGAGCTATAAAGAAAAATGAAGAGGCTATTAGAAAAGCAGTATGTTTTGGTACAAAATCGAGTGCAAAATTATCATCATACACAAGAGATGTTGTTCTAGAAAAGGCCGAAAAAGCTTTAGTGATGTGGATAGAAGATAATGTACAAAAAAGAATGCCAGCTGACGGAAATTCTATCAAGCAATCAGCATTGAGATTTTATGAACAGATTATAAAACTGCAGCCAGATACTTCATCTCAATCGAGGAAAAAATATGAATTTCATGCAAGCAATGGTTGGCGGGCTAAGTTTATTAAAAGACATGCTCTTCATAATATAAAAATTAAAGGTGAAACGGCTTCTGCTGATGAAACAGCTGCTAAAGCATTTCCACAAAAACTTGCTAAAATAATTGAAGATGGAGGTTACACTCGTGACTACACTCGGTTACTGGCAATTTTCAAAAATTGCCAGTTCATTGGATGGCCAACAAAAAAACTTGGGTGACCATTGATATTTTCACTGAGTGGTTCCACAAACATTTTGTGCCAGAAGTTAGACTTTAAAGTGCTTTTGATTCTTGATAATGCACCCGGTCATCCTGCCATAGAACACCCAAATGTGCAATTTTGCTTTCTGCTGCCCAATACCACATCATTGCTACAACCTCTAGATCAAGGTATAATTGCGAATTTTAAAACATATTATGTCAGACGAACATTTCAGTTCGTTTTGAACAAGCTAAATGATGATGAAACACTGTCAGTTATGGATGTGTGGAAAAAATTTTCAGTTATGTATTGTATTGATCAGGTTCGATTTTCGTTATTCGAATTGAGACCAGAAACTATGAATGCATGCTGGAATGCTATTTGGCCCACATGTGTTAAAGAGAATGCTCCTGTTCCCTTCAATCATACTGAAGAATTCCCCAATATAATAAGTTTGGCATGTGAAATTGGCAGAGAAGGATCCGTTGATCTTACGTCGGCAGATACTGAAGAATTGTTAATTGATAAACCTCTTAGCGAAGACGAAATAGCGTAGATTGTTTCTGAGACTTCTGAAAGCGAAGAAATTAATGATAATGATCAAGATAATCCTACTTTTACTGCTGATATAATTAAAGAAGGTCTTAAACTGGCCAGTAATTTAGGCAATTATTTTGCCCGACATGATCCAAATGAAGAACGTGTTGGGAAGTTTTCATGTGAGCTTAAGTTGTTAATGTCTTCATACAGAGAATTATATCGTGACTTATCTAAAGCATCAACACAGCAATTAATAACTGAGTTCATGCCTAAAACTACTGAAACAACCAGTGGTACTTTTGTTCAAGACATGACAAGAAGAATTCCACATGTTTAGGCGGAAGTCGATGACGATAATACCATATCTAGTAGTTCTAGTGATATTACAGTCTCACGAAAACGAAAGCTTTCACGTTTATTGTCAGAAACTGATAGCGAATAACATAATTTTTTTATAGAATCCTTAACAAACAACTGAAATGAATATGTTTTTTTTTTACAGTTATTAAAATTCATTATACAGGGTGATTCACTACCAGTGCAACAAACTTGCAGGAGGTGTAGGAGGCACAAAGACAAATCGGAATCACATAGCATTGCAGGGTCCGAAATGCCTTCATCATGTGGTAGAGGACGTTGAACGGGAGGTCGCGTGAACAGCGATCCCGCTGGAAGTCTGTGTGTATGTATGTGTGTTCTCCATGAAATGTAAATAAAAATCTTATGATCCTAATGAATTTAATGTTTGTTTTTTCTTTCATTATTTTGCTTATATTATATACTCTCATTTTCCCTTTCCCAGTGCTTATCAATGCTGTATTAAGGCACGAGTTGACTGGGCAGCCAACCAGGGTGCCAGAAGCTGAAGGAGCAAGGAAAATATATTTTTTTTTCCCACAAAAACTAAGCCTAACACAATTTGTGGCCATAAAGTAATGTTACTTAATCTGAAATATTCCATGATATTCCTTGGAAGTGTTGTAGTTATTGCTTCTAAACTTTTTTTTTTTCATTTCAAACTCACAATATAGAACTTCCATTGACATTAGATTAGAAGAAAAATTTGTGATTAATATATCTTTATTTTTATAGCCTGTGGATAATATTCCTACTAATTTTGCTTATTAGAATCTCCATTTAATAGAATTAAAATTCAATTCACAAATGTGATCACAATGACTGGCACTTACCACATTGTATAGTGAACAGTATTCTTTTATTATGGAGAGTCCATTGTAAAGTGATTTGATCGTACAGTGAATGGTCCACTGCAGTTAAATGGCAATATTTCAGAATGAATTTATTTTCTGGTAACTACACATGATAATTTTTAACTCTTCTAATCACTTTTCTGAAACAATATCCTTCAAATAAGATGAGCAACACACATGGTTTTCTCTATTAATAATAAATATATAATATAGGTTTAGATATACACCACAGATAACTCTTAAGAAAAACTACCAATGGTAGTTTGGGAGGCATCATTTCCTCTGTATCTCATATTGTGCTCTTCCTTCACAACGATACAGAGGAAATGATGCTGCCCACACGACCATTGTAGTTTTTCTTAAGAGTTATTTATGGTGTATCTACACTGATATTATATAGATATTAAACTCTTACTCTTAACGTATTATGCCTTATTGCATTTAGTTATTTTAAATATTATCATATAAACCTTTTGGCATCTCTCATACTGTGTGATTATCTTCACAAATGGGTTATCATGTCTGCAATACCAGGGTACCTTCCCACCCACCGATGATAGGCCAATAGCTTTGAAACGGTGCCATCTGGGTTGTGGTACTCACTGAGAATAAGTAAAAATAGTCTTCTCTATTAGTGAAGCGTTATTTATTCAAGATAGTGCAATACCATCGCAACTCGTTTGTGAAGTAAGAGCACAATATGAGATACAGAGGAAATGATGCCTCCCACACTACCATCGTAGTTTTTCTTAAGAGTTATCTATGGCGTATATATCTACATCTATATTAGATATATTTATTATTAATAGAGAAAACCATGTATGTTGCTCATCTTATTTGAAGGTTATTGTTTCAGAAAAGTGATTAGAAGGGTTAAAAATTATCATGTGTAGTTACCAGAAAATAAATTCATTCTGAAATATTGCCATTTTACTGCAGTGGACCCCTGACATACAGAGGAAATGATGCCTCCCACACTACCATCATAGTTTTTCTTAAGAGTTATCTATGGTGTATCTACACCGACATTATACAGATATTAAACTCTTACTCTTAACGCATTATGCCTTGTTGCATTTAGTTATTTTAACAAATTAATAATAAAAAAAAACTTTTTGGTAGCAAAATAAAATTTGGGAACACCCATGGTTTTATCTTCTTCTTCATCTGCAATGCTGCGAAAAACATTTCATTTTTCATTAAATTTTCAACATACCTCCTATAAGAAATGTGCTACCTAGGCATTGCTCATACGTGTTTATGGTATCTTTTCTTTAGTTGTATTTATATTATAGCTTATATAAAATGAAAACACTTTGATCACTTTACCCCATCCATTGGACTGGTACAATCAAACTCAGTGTTTAAATTTTCTATCACTGCCACAAAGAGGCAGGTGTTTCAGTATCTAGCTGACACCATAAAATAATAAAATGTGTATTATCATTAAAAATCAACAAAGTAAAATATTTTGTTGATTTTTAAAAAAACAAAATCAACTACAGTAGACTCTCAATTTTCCAGGATAGATGGTAAAAAACAAATCCTGGATAATCGATTTCCCGGCTAATCCAAAAATACAGAAGTCCCCGATATATGCAAGAGATACGTTCCAGGACTTCTTACTTCATCGAGTTTTACGTAACTCAGGAATGACTAGTAACATATTGCTACTATATTATTATTGACAAATCTGAATTAAGCGGATTACTTGTTAATGTTTAGACCATTTTCATACATTCTTATTAGTTTAATTTTCTGATCCAAATCAATCGCTTTCCTTTTCTTGGTAGATTTACTAGTACCGCTGTCACTATTCTCTTAGTCTGCACTATGATAAAGGCCAAAATTAAATTTTCTGAAAATAACTTCACAGGGTTAAGTTGAAAACTCACTATTATCACCCCGCATGAGCTCAAATTTTACTAAAGCACATTTTTGGAGGTCAACAAAAAACATTAAAAACAATTTGCACTCTCTGTTTTATTGGGTGTTTCTGTTAGCACAATCTATTAAAAAAAAAATAATAATAAAAAAATAAAAAAAAAGGATGAACTGCATCCATTATCAACCCACTGCAGGATGGAAGCCTCCTCAACAATTCATGCTGAGGGAAATGGACCATAATCTGCCATGCTGGTCCAGTGCGGGTTGGCAGATCGGCTGTATTTAGCAGTCAGGGGCTTGAACCCCAGTCTACTCAGAGTGTGTACTACTGCACTCCCGCTCCTGACCACTCAGCTATGGATAACGGGTAGTAAACTCTACCTTACTGCATTTGCGATAATACCGATAGCTGGAATTCTGTTAGTTTTTACGTTATTATGGAGAAGTGTGTGTCCCCTTCACTGAAATCTTCAATCATATAAATAAAAAACATAAATAATTGCAAGAATATTTTCTTCTTTCCTATTTTTTGCTTGTTACTCTGATCTCATTTGTGCATGCCGTGATCGTCGTTATTGATTGCTTATTTATTTATATATTTTTTGTTGTTGCTTTAATTTTTGCAATCCTAAAAAAAAAAAAAAAAATAACAAATAAAAAAAATTGAGCGAAAACAAATTTACATAATCCATAGTTGCGTAAGTTGGGGACTTACTATATCGAAAAATGTTCAGCAACTTACGTAAAAAATATGGAGATAGATATAAAAACTTACCACGTACTACTCGTGTGTCCAATACGATGCTTCCCTTTATTTTCTGAGATGTCGATTTTAAATCTAATAGCTTCCTTTTATTTTTTACAATGTCGCATATGGTTTGGTCACCAACATTATAATAGTTCATTAGAGATTTAATGGATGCACCGTTTTCAATCTTTTGAATAAAAAAAAATTTCGACATCCCACAACTAACAAAATAAAATTTGTCTTTTTTGCGGTGCGACGGAACACAACAATCGACGCGATGCACTAAAACAGACTAAACATTTGGTCTTTTTTTTTTTCTTTTTTTTTGAGCGGTGGGTGTGAAGACAGTGGGGGTCGCAAGATAATAGGCACATTAATCTCCCAATGACGATTTATAACGCTGCTTCTTTTCGCTTATTTACGACTTGCAAAATATCTGTTTATACCTATTCTAGTTATTACTTGAATTTTATGATTTCTGGTTGATTTTTTTTTTTTTTTTTAATTTGGAGTCTTGAAGTGTCCCGGTTAATCTGATCCCAGTGAATCGAGAGTCTGCTGTATATACATTATATAAAATATAAAAGCATGTATAAATAAAAACTCCTATATATATAAAATATCTATTTATATTTTACTTGATAAGCTCTTCTTTCAACAAAATACCTGATTTACAATTTAGAGAAGTATCAATGGTTTCTACATCTTGAAAAAAACTTATAGGACTTTCATTCATTGAATGGGTCTATCAAACTTCCTAAATTAATTCTAAACTGTAAGTTAGCCTTAAGTTGCCATCTGTTGCACAGTGTAAAGTTATATGCAGACTTGCTCCATCCACTCAGTAAAGATCTGAGCTTAGACTTTATCCCATGTTCTGATAATCAACGTGACCTATTCAATCAGATCCACTATTAATTACGGCCTTGTCTTTCGTATAAAAAAAAGCCTGTGGCTTCCTTGCACTGTATGGTTAACACTAATACTAAATTGAAGAAGAAATTCTTGAAGAACCATATGATTTTTCAAATTAGTTTATTTATTTTTTAAACCTTTCCTTTTCTTCTTTTAGATTCTCCCTTACACAGTTCCTTTCAATAATTGGAGAAGCTCTAACTCCAAAATTTCTACAGAGAGGTTCTAATTTAGTTGCATATTTGAGAGCTCTTTTCATAATAAGTTTTGATAGTGTTGCCTTTTGATAATGTTGATAATGTTGCCTTTTGATAATGTTGATAATGTTGCCTTTTGATAATGTTGATAATGGAGTTTTGATAATGTTGCCTTTTAGTTCATTCTTTTCAACTTTCTGAGGAGCTATTATTAAAATAGCTCTACAGATATTCTGATATTCTCCCACCAAGTCTTTTCAAAGGCTCCAAGATTATATATCTTTGGCAGTCATATGAAGAAGCATAGCACTTCACGTATAGCATCCTCTATTGAGAATTCCTTCCCATAACTACACTCTCTGCCAGAGACCAAATTCTGCTACAAAATTCTATCAAGCCTTTAAAAAAATTTCCCTAATATTGGAAGCATGCTGATTGATCAATATGATTCCATATCATTTACTCCTTTCTTAGCATTTTCAAGTAGGATTTTAATTTGGGCCTCCCTTTCATTGATCTGGAAATGTATCCTCTCGATGTGAGAAGCAGTAAGCATCAGTGCTGTAATACATTTTGTGCCAGAAGGGATGTCAGTGGACATATGCAAGAATTCACTTTGTGAGCAGACTAACGATACAGTGCACTAAAAGAGAGTATACTTGTTATAAATTTTTAGGACAATAATGTTCCAATTTTAACATAATTGATGATACAGTTTCAAAGTACAAAAGATGCTAAAGGAATACTGTGACTGAAATTAATGTTGTTCTACCAGATATCTTAATTTTTTATTTCATTTTATTTTTTTGGGCCATACTTCACGGAGCAGAATACCTACACATGGGTTAATAATTGTTTGATGAATTGTTTCATCCTTCTTTTCTACTGCTTTTTTGGGGTATTTATTTAAAATGAATAAAACATTCACTATAGATAAGGAGGTGAAGATCTGTTTTATTATAGTAGTTGTTTGTTGAGCATAACAGTGCCACTTCTTTTGTCTGTCTATTTGTATATTATTATTATTATTTTTTAATTTGGTTAAGGCCAATCTTTCATTGTTACAAGATTATTAACTCAAATCCAACTGTGTTCTATACAAATTCTGCATCTTCAGACTGCCCGCATTTACACAAAAGCATGAAGTGCCTACTGTCGTGACATTACACCTTGCTCCCACTCAATGGATTTCAATGAAATTTTTATTATTTCGGTCATTTATAAAGATATGTTAAGCCATCCCAAATTTCATTCAAATCAGACCAATAGAAATTCAGCAATATTTTCTCTCATAAAATTCTGATTTATCTGTATACATAAATCAAAGTATGTTTCAGATGTTTACTCATACTCAATAAGGAAATGTCAGGTTCACATTTTCCTTGTTGTATTCACTGTTAGTTCCTGAGAAGATTTTAGGATCAATGTCAATATAACATACCCCCCCTACATGCCACTTCAGAAACTATACAGTAGAATGCTGAAAATGAAAACTTCAATAATCCGAACAAGCCAGCAATTATTTATTTATTTTACCATAATTATATGGTAAGAGCTGGTTATTGTGATGATGTTTGTGAATTGAATTTTGATTCTGTCAAATGGCAATTCTAATAAGCAAAAATCGGAGAAATATAATCCACAGGCTATAAAAATGAAGATATAAAGCACAAACTTACTTTTATTACCTTACCAATTAACAAAATTAAATGATACAAGAAAATCGGAAGAATATTATCCACAGGTCAGCAAACTAATAATAAATTTATGCTTACATATATAGCTTAATTAATATGCACACAGTACTAACTAAACATTACACTTTGTAATATCATATGGTTTACCAACACTTTATTTGGAATGTCAAGAAGTATTGTGAACGAGAAGGCAAAATGGGCAAGCTCTTGCTTATCCTAGACAATGTGCCATCAAAATCCTTCAGTAGAAACATTAAACAAAATATATAACTGATTTGGGGTTATGTTTCTTCCTTCAAACATTACCGCACTCCTCCAACCGATGGACCAGGGACTCATTGAAAAGTTGAAGAGAATCTACAAAAAAACAAATCTTGCGTCATTTACTTTTAGCAGAAAGCAACGTAGCTTTTTCGAAAAAGCTCAGTCTCAGGGACAGCTGCTACATGTTAGCTGACATGTGGGAACACTCACTGCACAGAATTTAAGAAATGCTTGGAAAAATCTGTGGCCCATTGCAGAAGAAATTGAATGAAATGATCAACTTGTTTCAGTCAATCCCTGGGTTTCAATATTGTGATGAAGGTGATGCAAGGGCATGGAAGGAAAATGATATTGATGCTACAGGATTTCCTGTTTTAAATGAAAACGAAATTATGAATGTAAAAGAAACTGGAGCTCCTGAAAATGATACAGATGAAGAATACAACTAAGAAAATGACATCAACACTAGATGCATGCATGTGAGGCATTCGCCACTAGACTGCGATGACTTGGTACAAGCAATAAACCGAATGCTGTCCAACTCAACTACTCTTAATGAAAAGAGTGAGTGAGCAAACAAACGAAGTTCGAAAGCGGTGAAGCAAAAAATAACTTAGTTATTTTCGCTAAAGCCTATACTTATGTGTTATTGTGGCTGAAAGTTCCATTTGTTTTATTTATGAATAAAAATATGTAAGTACAACTTAGTGATTTTATTTCTAAACTTATTAAATATATTTTATTTTTAGTCTCCAGAACAGTATTTTTGATAAGTTCGAAAATCCGAATAAATCGGAAGTCCGAACTACCCAGGACCCAATTAGTTCGGATTATCAACACTCTACTGTATTAGATATTTGAACATTACTTGAAACAGGAGGTGGAGGATTGGATCAATATCAAATTGTCAGCATATGTTTATTTGGTCCCTGAGAGCCTTTTCATACCTCAAATTGCATTTTGAATGTTCGATTTTAGTTTTAGAAATATATCTAAAGTAGATATGTTTTTACGGAAGCCACACTGATGATCAGACAGAAGATTTTTGTGAATTTAGAATACAGGTGAGCCTCTTACAGATCATCCCTTCAAAAATTTTGCCCATACAGCTTGTCAATGAAAATGGTCGGTAGTTCTGGACTACTGAGGGACCCTTGCATGATTGGATGATTTTGGTATTGCACAAATAAAAGAGAGAGGGGATAGGTGTTTTCTCAATAGATCCCACTGTAGAAGAGCAATCAGATGTAAAGATCAGTTTCACACAGATGCCTAAGCATAGTGTAGTGAATGCCATCTGGCTCCTCCCAGCACTATTTGGAGATTTGATCAATGATCCTTTGAGCTCTATCAGCATGAAGGGCTGATTATATGGAAGCGAGAGATGCATTAAAAATTAACTTTTAATGCACTTTTAACTTTTCATATTCTTTAGCATAACTTTTCATGCTAAAGAATTTGCAATATTAGTGGGAGAGGAGATGACAAGCCCATTCAATTGTATTACTGGAGATTGTGTTGGGAGAAATTTCCTGTTCAAGACATTTTCTTCCAGATATGGTGAAGGTCGGTATTTTTCACAATAAAAAGAGGCAAAGGCCATCCAAGAGTCACATTTAGTTTTTTGTCTAATCTGTATAGCTTTGTTTTTAGGTTTTCTGCAAATAATTAGGCTGATCGTAGTCATATACTTATGGAACTGATCATACATGCATTTTTGAGAGTTTACCAATCTGCTTTTAGCTTTTACCAATCTGCATTTCACCATTAGTTCAAGTGTACATGCTTGCAATGGTTAGATTTTGGCAAGACTTCTGTTGCAGATAAAATGTAACTAGTAATCTTATTAGTTACACCCAACAATGTGGTGTTATACATATTGATTACCGAAGAGGTCAGAAGAAAAGTATTTATTCTGTTCTACTCTTTTTAACATTCCTAATGTCACATTTCACCATGAGGTTAGCTAGGTTTAAACTGAACAGAAAATGAGGAAATAATCATTATTGAGTAGCAACATAGGAGGGTACTTAGATGAAAAGAGATGCTGAACAGATGGAGAAATCAATAAGCAAAGGTAGAACCCATATGTAAGAAGTCAAAACTTATGCAGCTTGGACACCAGAAGGATTGACAGAATAAGAGTTGGAGAGCCACAATTTAACAGTGAGATTATGGTTTTGAAGAATGTCTCAATTATCTGCCTTCTTGTATTCACAGCAGGCAATACCCATAGTGCAAGGTGCCATTGAAATCACCAAGGTGTGAGTTGAATGAAAAGATTGTCCAATTTGGTCTGGATGCAAATATAAAGTGGTGGAATATAAATTAAAGAAAGAATTATTGATATTTCTATTGTAAGGCAAACTGTCACAACTTCTAATGAGGCTTGTAACTGATTATGTCTGGAAGATGCATTACAAACCCCATCAGAATTGTAGGCATCTCAGTACTTCTAACTCTATACAGAGTATTATTCCCGAATTGAGGAGGAATTAGCGTGGACAGGAAAATCTTCTGTGAGCATACATGATTGACTGATTAATTTTTGATTTTTGTGATGCAAAAAACAGCAAGGTTATAGCGCACCATGAAAAAGGTTAAAATTCAAGAAAGATGAGACTGGTAACCTTTAAAAAGGTTATATCGTCGAAAGTGCACATATATAAAGACATATCAATAAATAAAATCAGTATAATGATAAAAGTAAATCGTATATTTCAAATGAGTGTATATATATTAATCAATTTTAAAAATTTAAAAATTGCTGACACATTGTCATTTAAAATCTAACTGAGTGTATATGGCTCAGTCAGATGGGTAAAAGCAGTAAAACAAGCATTTCTAAAACTGGTACAATCACATAAAATATGTTAAATGGATAAAATAGTGTCGCATTGCTCGCACATAGGAGGGTCATCAGCCTTCAGAAGAAGGATGTAGAGCTGCTGGAACGAGTACAGAGAAGGGCAACAAGATTAGTGAATGGAACAAAGGGTTGCTCTTACGAAGAAAGGCTTAAGTTTTGCAAATTACAGTGTCTGGAGGCTAGGCACCGCCGAGGTGATCTGATAGAGGTGTATAAAGCCTTGAATGGTTTGAGCATGCTCAATGCTGATGGGATTCTGCCTCTTGCTCAGAATAATCACCTGAGAGGGCTAAATTCAAATTGAGGAAAGACAGATGTAGGATAGATGTGTGGAAATTTGCCTTTAGCCAGCAGGTAGTTGGTTGATGGAACAGACTTCCATCCCTTGTTGTGGAAGTTGATAGCCTAAATAAATTTAAGGCTCAGCTGGACAGGTATTTCGAACAGACGGAGGGGTGAAATGGGAGTGGTTTTTTTTTTTTTTTTTCGGCTGATGCTGCATAAGCTTGCTTTCTTGCATCATATGCCTTTACTAATGCTAATGCTCAGCAAAAAAAAGTGTGTCAGATGACAGTGTCCTATGTGGAGTTGAGCAAGAACAATTTCCTCTTTGCAATCCCCGCATAGGCTGGACTGCCAAAGATGGATAACAGGCTTAATCCAATATAGTTTGTTTGTAACCAGGCGATGCCACGAATCTTGCCACTGAGAATGTACCTTACTGCGTATTACTTGCCTGTAGTCAGTATAGGGGACTAACAGGTCAAGATTATCCATCAGGGCTGCAAGCATACAGCCATTGACATAATCTGAATAAGCATATCATTCAAGTCACCAAAATTACTGTATAGTCCTCTGCAATTCCCTTGTATGAATTGTTTGGACTTCGTTAAGGAAGATTTGATCTGACTGTTTTTTATGAGTGGTGGACTTCTGTCGGTCTTACTTTAGTTTTTCTTTTCTGAGAAATGATGGGAGTATTGATTCCATGGTATCACTTGCATGCAATTCTAACACTGTATCACCAACATCTGAATGACCATCTACTTCTATGGCAGTAGATGATCCCTTGAATCATCTAATGTCAGTGTATGACTGAACAGCCTTATAGACTTCCACAGGTTTTGTTTTTGTTAGAATCTGTTGAATTGAAACCAAAAAAAAAAAAAAAAAAATCAAAAAACCCTATTCTAATTACTGAGTAGAGTATTACTAGTTTCATTTATCTGCTGTTTTGCAGATCATCAGCAGCATGGTTTGGCCCAATTAGCAAAAGAAATGTTTGGTTTAACTGTAACAATTGTTCAGATTACACCTGAACAACAGCATTAAGTGACTGTTGAATATGAGTGATTAGGCATGTTTGACAGAACTTGTTTTCATGTCTCAGAATACATAACTTTGATTTTATACTTTCAATTTTTTTTTTCCATTTTTTACAGCTCACATACTTTAGAAAAAGCTGGATGGTTTCCTTTGCAGTTGGGGCCAATACAACAAAGGAACTATAGGCCATTTCAAAAGAAGTCTATCAGGAATGCTTCCAGAAGTTGTTGCAGAAGAGTCAGAATTGTATGTTGCACGAAGAAGACTACTTTGAAGAGGATCCATAAAGATAGCTAGTAACCAACATAATTTCCCAAATATTAGTTTAGTGCCTGAAATTTCTGATCACAACTTGTATATAAAATATGTATAAAACATCCTGAACAGCACCTTATATAATCTATCCGTGTGTTATTAAACAGTTCTAATGTACTGCTATATCAGATATCATATGTATTCAGCAATTGGCCAGAGTTAATTCTTAAATCACTAAAAAAAAAATTAAGATTACTAAAATTATAAGATGACATAAGCTAACTTCAATATAATAACTGTACTTTTAGCTTTAGAGAAATTTTTCTATATCATACCTGAAAGCCTCCCATCAAAAGCTGGATGTGTAGCTACTTTTAAACCAGGATGAGGCAAAAGAAAGCAAAACACATCAGTAAAGCAGGATCTTATGTGTTTACGAAGCTGTTGTAATTCAGGATGCTGCTTGTCCGAAATCTAAAATTATTGCAGTTACTTCATTTAATGATACAGGCACATACGCACGCACGCACAAGGTGTAGCTAGAAAGTTCCAGGAACAGCCATAGACAGTAAGGGATTGTTGTACTGATCAATGACACAGCTGAAATACATGTTGCATAGTGTTTCTTCATATTACACTACAGTGGATGCAAGTTGTACCTGTGCATTCCACAACGTTAAATAAAAGCAGTTCTTGTTAAAAAATTAAAAATCACTGTACAGCATGTGAACCTGAAACTTCAGGTAGAATAAAGAAAACTCCAACTATACAAAGTTTATGGGGAGTCAATAATACTGAGTGAATAAGATTTCAAATGGAACAAATGATTTTTTGAAGGAAGAAAAAAAATGTTTACAACAATTTGATCCAGTAGTTTAACAACAGCGAAAATTGATGATAATGTTGAAATATTGCAGGAACTTGTTTATCCCAATGGAAGTATGACAAGCAAAACAAAACTAAACAATTAGTAATGGATAAAGAGATGTATTATCAAATTTTAATGATTAATCTAGAAATTAAGAAGGTATATGTGAAAATGGTTTAAAAATATTAAATTAGTGAAGTGAGGAGGCAGCATACCTACATTTATATTTTTAAACAAAATTCAGGAACCAAAATTTTTGGATTATATCATCACAGGGAAATAAACATGGATATTATAATATGATTGCAAGATGAAAAGGGAGAACAAACAAAAAAAAAAAACAAAAAAAAAAAAAAAAAAAAAAACAACAGAACCTGAGGATGAGCAAATCAAAATTCAAGACCATGCTTATCATTTTCTTTAATAAAACAGGTATTAAACATTCAAAATTAATTTTCCAAGAATAAACAATCAATAAAACAATTTATCTTCAAGTTCGGAAGCATTTGAAGAAAAGGTGTTGTGAGAGCGAGAGAATCATGACCATTCAACTCACCGGGTATTTATCACAAAAATGTGTCAGCTGTATTATTGGTGAAGCAATTTCTGATGGACTAATGGATCCCTCATATACTCCCTATTCTCTGATAAGGTTCTATCTGACTTCTTTCTATTTCCAAGTATCAAAGACAACGTTTCGGGGCTTAAATGGAAATCCAGATGTACAATACTATCTGCAAATCCTATCAGAAATATGTCTAATCGTGACATAAGAAATTGCCTTTGTATAGGGCTGCCCATGGGAACAATTCTGAGTGAGACAAAAGCAAAATAACTGGTATATTCAATTTTAACTTATAAGGCAATTCCCAGAACTGTTTAGCCACACCTCATATACATAAGGATAAACACGAATAGCAGAATCTAGTTATATGAACCAACTGGGGATAAGGATATTTCAGATATTTTCTATATAAAAGGGAAGCAGGTAAAAATTAATGACAGAAAATTACAATAATTTCACTTATTTATATAGCTTTTATAATAATTTTTTACATTTAAAAATAATTAAAATTAAAATTGCAATAATTTACACTTGGAGATTATATACTGTATCCTTATCATTTTCTTTAATAAAACAGGTATTAAACATTCAAAATTAATTTTCCAAGAATAAACAATCAATAAAACAATTTATCTTCAAGTTCGGAAGCATTTGAAGAAAATGTGTTGTGAGAGCGAGAGAATCATGACCATTCAACTCACCAGGGTATTTATCACAAAAATGTGTCAGCTGTATTATTGGTGAAGCAATTTCTGATGGACTAATGGATCCCTCAATGGAGATAAAATCCTTATGGATTAAAAATAAGTGCTGTTATTCTGCTTGAAAGATGTTAGTCTTTTTTTATGTTGGGCCATTCTATTTTTATTATTAGTAGCAATAGTTGCAAATTACGCAAGATACAAATTTCACCATGTCCATGTGAAATGCAGTGTTGCATTACAGTTCTTCGAAATCCAGTTCTTCTAGTTCATCCTTGGATTTATTCAAACTACCTATCTCTACACCAGATGGAGGTCTATTCCAACAATCAACCACCCTCTGGCTGAAATCATATTTCTGCACATCTAACTGCAACCATTCTCCCTTAATCTGAATTTATGACCCTCCCCATGTATGTATAGTCTGAGCAAGAGGAAGAATTCAATTGGCATTGAGCTTAATCAATCCATTCAGATCCTTAAATGTGTCAATCACATCTTGTAGTGCCTCACCTCCAGATGCTGCAATTTGCAAAACTGAAGCCTTTCCTAAGAAGAGCACCCTTTTGTTCCTCCTCACCAACCTTGCTACTCTTCTCTGCATACATACCAAAAGAACTAATATTCTCTAAAATGAGGCTCCCAGACCTGTATGCAGGATTCAAGGTGGTGCCAAACCCTACCTTATATAAAGGGATAATCATCTTCCTATCCCAGCTAGGAAAATACCTGTATATCACTGACAAAATCCCATGAGCTGTCCTGGCTGGGCTGAGAACTTTCAGACTGCACAGTTACCCAGAGGTCTTTTTCATTCTCCACTGGCCTGAGTATGGTGCACAGAGCTGGTACATGAATCTGAAATTAATGCTCTCACATATGAAGAAACCTTGCATTTATCGATGTCAAACTTCAATTGCCTTTTCTCAGCCCATCTATCTTTCTAGATCATGTCATTCAACCTTTATATCATTTGCAAACTTAGACATTAAGCCTAATATACATTCATAAATAAGTAAAGAAAAATGACAATGGGTTCCAGTATTGAACCCTAATGGGGTGGACTCCACTAATAACATTGGTACATGAAGAGTGCAGCGTTCATAGATAAAAATTGTCATATCATTAGCAGAGGCACAAGTGTAATAAAGCAAGCTTATGCAGCTTCAGACGCAAAAAAAAAAAAAAACACTCCGATTTCACTCATCTATTCACTCCAAATGCTTGTCCAGCTCATCGTTAAATTTATTTAAGCTATCAACTTCCAAAACAAGAGATGGAATTCTGTCTCAGCAATCACCTACCTGCTAGCAAAAGACAAATTTCTGCACATCTATTCTACAACTGTCTTTCCTCAGTTTGAATCTATGCCCCCTTAGGTTCTTAATCTGAGCAAGAAGAAGAATCCCATCAGCATTCAACTTGCTCAACCGGTTCAAGGCCTTACATACCTCAATCAGATCAACTTGCATGGGTCTAGTCTCCAGGCACTGCAATTTGAAGAACTTAAGCCTATCTTGGTAAGAGCACCCCCTTTCTTTTCCTCACCAATCTTGTTGCCCTTCTTTGTACTTGTTCCAGCAACTCTACATCCTTCCTAAAATGAGACCTCCAGACCTGTACACAGTATTCAGTGTGTGGCCTGACCATTGCCTTGTGCAATGGGATAATCACCTCCTGTCCCTGCTACAAAATTCCTATATATCATTGGCAAGATACCATGACCTGTTCTCGCAGCCCATCTGCACTGATCAGCGAACTTCATATATGACTGCACAATTACTCTCAGGTATTTTTCACTCTCCACATCCCTAAGTGCAGTACCACACAGTTGATACATTTCTCTTGGGTTACTGCTACCCATATGCAGTACTTTTACATTTGTCAATGTTAAGCTACAGTTGCCGCTTCTCAGACCATTTTCCCAACTTATCTCTATCCAGTTACAGTAGATACTGTCTTTACTGTCATTAACAACCCTGCCAACGTTTGTATCATCTGCAAACTTGGACATTAAGCCTGATATACTCTCAACAATATCATGAGGAATACACAAAACAACAATGAGCCAAGCATCGAACTTTGGGGAACTCCACATTAGTCCACGAAGGGCAGTGTCCAGTGTCTCTATCGTCTCCCACTCAACCATCCCTTTATCCATTGAAGCATTTTTTTTTTTTTTTTTTTTTTGTGTTAGTTGTTGGCGCATCAGCTTCTATGGCCATATTGCACCTCCCAAAGTTTTTGCATTTTTACTATGATCCAAGCCCGAGGTGGGAATCGAACCCGCGACCTTTGGGTTGCCAGGCAGGCACTTTACCTACCTGGCTAGCCCGGTCGGCCCATTGAAGCAACTTGCCCTTAATGACATACTGCTCCAATTTGTATAGAAGTCTTCCATGTGCAACAGTATCAAAAGCTTTCTGATATCAAAATTATTTTTGGCATTCAGTTCCTTTGTGACCACATCATAGTATCTAATCAAATTGGTCAGACAAGACCTCCCTTTAACAAATCCATGCTATGTCTTAACTATTACTGCAGACTTGTCTAGATGATCCTGCAATGCATCTTTAACCAGTGCCTCCATTATTTTCCCTGGAACACAAGTTAAACTAACAGGTCTATAGTTACTTTTGTCACCTTTTGAACCCCCTTTGTGAATTGGTAATACATTTGTACACCTCCAGTCCATGGGGACCTCCCCTGCATCCAAGGAAGCTCTCATAATTATGGCTAAGGGTTTGCTTACTTCCTTTGCTGCCTCCTTTAATATAACTGGATAGATCCCATCCACCCCCAGGTGCCTTTTTTATGATTAACTTCAACAATTTCTCCTCCACTTTGCTCTCAGTTATTATAAAATCACTTAGCTCCCTATTAGCGTTTGATAAACTTTGGCACTGACCTAATTGAATAACACCTCATGTGTGAATGTTGATGCAAAATATTCATTCAGTTTATCAGCTACCTGAGCATGATTATCAAGTCAACTCATCTATGTTAAGTGGTCCAATCTGATTGATCCCTTTCCTTCTAGAGTTTACATAAGTAAAGAACTCCTTGCTGTTTTTCTTTGCATTCTTTGCCAAAGATTTCTCGTACTCTGCCTTTGCCTGCCTAACCTCTTTTGTGACTTGTTTACAGACTAGTGTATATCTGTGTTGCCTGATAATTTATATGCATCCCATACATTTTTCTTCTCTGCCATGAGTCTCATTAGTTCATCTGACATCCAATTAGGCCTAAACCTTGAACAGTATTTCTTAGTTGGAATGAAAAGCCTAGTAGCCTCCAAAATTAAGTCCCTGAAGACTTCCCATTTAGAATTCAATGTGGTAACATCATCAGTTAATCCCGCTGTACAGAATTTAAAAACTGTCTGAGACCCCTGTAATCACCTTTACAAAACGAAAAGCTCTCCCTTTAGCACTGATGGTAGTTACATCTTTAAGTAATTCCCACATCAGTACATTGTGATCATTGTCACACAATGGTACCTTTATCTGCAAATTCTTAATGCATGAATAATCACTGCTGATAATCAGATCAAGAGTACTACTCCCTCTGGTTGCCTCTTAGACACGTTGCTGTAGAATCCAGTCATCCAATAACTCCACAAAATTCTTGCTAGTGTGAGAGTGACAAAACCACAAGTTCCAGTTAATATCTGGAAAGTTAAAACCCCTATTATAAGACATTCTTATTTATTGACCCACTCTATTTCTCTGTACAACTGTTCATTGTACTCATCAGAGTCTTTAGGCCTATAACACACTCCTACTCTCAGGTTCGCTTTCCCAGTGTTTATGTCACACCAAACACACTCAACATTGCACTGTCCACCCATATCAACTGGATGCACTTCCTTAGATTTTATTGTTTCTTAACTAACAGCAAAACCCCTCCTCCCTTCCTATCCTTTCTGTACACATTGTACTTCCCAAATTCCAATTATGCACTGCTTATATCTGTGTGACACCATGTCTCTGATATTACAACAATATCTGCCCTTGATGCCTTGATCAAAGGCCTTGATCAAGGGCAGATATTGTTGCCGGCAGACACTGTTAACCTTTTAGTCTGTGTATCCCCCCAAGCTAGCAGTTTTCCAACCCACCTAACACTGCCTCGATAGCATCAGCAAATATTCTTGTACCCTTTCTATTTAAGTGTATTCCATCCCTGTAGAAGCAGTCTCTCCTGTTAACAAGTACAGACCAGGCTGAAAAAAATTCTACCACTTGAGCCTTGCACAATCTCTCCAGGGCAGAATTGATAGACAAGGCTCTCGTCATATACTCCTTCCTATTGTGTCTGGGCAGAATTGGAGACACTTTCACATTCAACTCTAACTCGCGACTTTTTTTCAACATTGACCTGTACTTGTTGAGTAAATCTGCAGATCTCTTACTCTTAATGTCATTAGTTCCAACGTGTACAACAATATCACTTTTTGTGGCCTTAAAAGATATCTGTTCTACAAACGTTATCAACTTTTGCCCCTGGAAGACATACCCTGGTCCTTTTCCACCTATCCTTCTTGCATAGTATATTCCCCATCTCCCTGACAATAGCGTTACCAACAATAACTAGTTCCTTTGGGACCATTGCATTCTGCCTTGGAGATTGCCTCTGTGTTGCCTGATGCAGAGGAGTGAGCTTTGCTGTTGAGCTGGGCATCTGAGAGCTTAATGGGTCCCTCATATTAATTTCTTTGAGAGAATTTACCCTACACCTCAAGCTCTCATAGACAACCATGAGAACAGAGTTGGCGCCTAATTTCTTGACACTAAATATCTAGCACACACACAAAGACATCCTTCTTTGCTAGATCATGTCGTGTTTTAGAAAGTTTAGCAACCATTTCACATTTTGTACATTTTTGAGACTGTGATGCATTGGAGAATCGCCCCCTTTGTTTTTCCGAGTCACAGAACTCTCACTAGTCTGTGATCTTTGCTTCGCAGCTCTAGTCTTGGTCATGATTTCCATTTAAATACAATTTAATTAACAATGAAATTTAATAAGATTAATAATACTATAATAAGCTAACAGATTCCTAATTGAGTGCTTCGTATTACGCTATCTAGTAATACGAAATATTCAGGCACCTTTTATTTAAAACCAGAAATAAAAGGTAGATTAGGCAATTGGCACCTTTTTTGTGAATGTCTGACAAAAAACCCTGGTTATGCCACTGTTTGATTTTAAGAATGTTCACAAGAAGTTCCTCTGACACTAGTTTTCTAAGTTTTATAACGCAGCTATCAATAGAAATATTTTCTGGAAATTTTGTTAGAAGAAAAAATACACATCCAGAAAATGTGCTGTACTGATATTATTCCCTACAAACAATTGCAATAAGGCAAAGTTTTCTTTTATTAAATGCACATTGCAGTGTTATCAGTTTTATACCAGTTTTTTCGATTTCCAGTGTGGCTTCCAATGGATGAATTTCCTTGATTTTGTGTTAGTAGATACAATACACATTGAAGAAAGGAAGTATGATCTTTTCGTTTTGCAAAAACAATTCATTGCAATTCTTTCGGTTATGTTTCTTATGCCAAGAAACAGTTGCATGTATTTTTTCCCCCTGTATTAATCTTGTGAGTGAGGGGGCCTTCAGTGTCACTCATTGCTCCATGTAACTTATAATTCCCCTAAGCCAGCGGCAGAGCGCGCACACACACACACACAGGAAATTCAAACAAATTCAGTGAAGCATTCTATAATCAAGGTCAAAGCCTGATTTTTTTCTCGAGAATAATTAGAAAATGCATACCTGAACATACATTATTGCTATTTGCGTGTTAATTAATAGATTTTTCAGAATTTTAAAGTTAGGGCATCAAAGAAAACACTTCTGTTTATGTATACAAGTAGTTCTCGAGTTTACAAGTTAATTCATTCCTAATGCGCGCTCGTAAAGCGAAAACTCGTAAAGCAGGAATTTATTTTCCACAGACATAAGGTTAAAAATAGGGGTTACGTTATCAACAATGAAATTAGTTAGCTAATTTGTTTATGTTTAAACAATGATTGAATTATCGAAAGAAATTAAAACGTAGCCTGTAAAATCAAGCAAATCATGATAATAGAGAAATTATTTACGACTTACAAATGTTAAAGTTAAATGTTTATCATCATTGATTAAATGCACACTCGTTGATCACTCATTATTGGCTCGGCACTTGTTGGTTTGTTGCACAAGGAGTCGTCTTCTTCAGAAATGTTTCAAGAAGTGTTTGTTTCCAAGATAATCTTCTCTTTTAATTATAAATTTCACGATTGCATGCATAAGCTTTCAACGGCAAGCACAAATTGCAACTAACATGATTCACATGGAGTAACAAGTTTACGAAGTTTAAAAAAAAGGAATGAAGAGAAGATTCTGAAAATTTATGTTTTTTATACAATTGAAGATTTTAGTAAAGGGGGAACACATTTCACCATAATAACGTAGAAAACCACACAATTCCAGCTATCGGTATTTTCGCAAATGCAAGAAGATCGAGTTTACTAACCATTTATAATTGCTTGCAGTAACAGAATAGCCCAATAAACTGGAAAGTGTAAATTGTTTTTATTGTTTTATGGTCGTGACCTTCAGAAATGTGCTTTAGAAAAATATCACAAAGGCGTTTAAAACTGATTCTTATAATGGAACATATCATAACGATGAGAATGTAGTGCATTTTAATGATTTGAATTGGTAACTAATGCAATTTACAAACCACGCTCATGACCTTTTATATGGCCTTAAGGTCACGCTTGTGACCTAAAAATGATATTTTAGAGAGTAAATAGCTTAGTTATACAGCAAAAATTTCAACTTCCAAGATCTTGAAATGAATTACCAAAAAAAACAATGTGTTATTGGGTTCACAATACGATATTTTAACAATAGGATGGTGTCTCTGGAACTGATTAATATCGTAAAGTGGGGTACACTGTATTGTATAGCTACGCACATGGTTTGGAATGCGGTATTTATGAATGTTTAACATTCATTTTTTGCAATTAATGTTCATATTTTCGATTTTGTTGATACTTGGGAATAAAAAACTCATAAACCCGGGAACTCGTAACGCAAAAACTCGTGAAGTAAGAACTGCCTGTATTGATTGATTGATTGAGAATTGAGAGTTTCAATTTTGTAGATGTAATAGAAATTATATAAACACAGGCATTCCCTGACTTACATAATACTCAATTTCCGTAAATTCGACTTTACGTAAGTTTTTGCTGGCTGGTGTAAACTTAAAAAAATCGTGGAAACGCATTTTGCATCACGTAGGAATAAATGGAGGTATTTTGAAAACATCGCAATGTGAACCCAATAACACATTGTTTTTTTCATAATTCATTCCAAGACATAAGGAAGTTAAAATTTTCGCTATATAACTAAGCTATTTATCTCTCTAAAAGGTCATTTTTATAATGCAGTGCTACGCTTTCATCGCTATCATATGTTCCATTATAAGAATCAATTTTGAATGCCTTTGTTGATATTTTTCTAAAGAACATTTCTGGAGGTCACAACCATAAAACAATTTGCACTTACGAGTTTATTGGGCTTTTCTGTCAGTGCATCTGATTTTAAATGGGTATAATTTGCAATAATCCCTATAACTGGAATTGTGAGGGTTTTTATGTTATTATGGTGATATGTGTTCTCCTTCACTAAAATCTTCAATCATATAAGAAACATTAATAAATAAACAGAATCTTTTCTTCTTTCCTATTTACTTATTACAATGATGAAGGGAAAGCGACCAACAGAAAGTGCAAGTAGTGGCAGTGGTAGGAAACCAAACAAAATTGATTTAGAAATGAAGATGAAAATGATTAAGAAGTAAGAAGAAGGGCAAAGTTTGTCATCTATTGCATGAGAATTAGGTCTGGCTGCTTCAACAGTGAATGCTATTTCAAAGGACAGTGCAATATAAAAGAACATGTTAAAGGATCAATGCATTTAAGATCAATAGTGATCACAAAACAGCTTTCAGGTGCTATATAGGAGATGGAAAAGCTACTAATATGGATGGAAAATTAGAGTTAGAAGCGAGTGCCCCTGAGTCTAATGGCCATTCAAGCAAAAGAAACAAGTATTTATGAAGGTATTAAGGACTAGTACGGCAAACCCAGTCAAGTTTGTGGCATGCAATGGGTCATTTAATAGGTTCAAGCATCGCACTGGTTTCCACAAAGTTAAAAGTATGCAGTGAAGTTGCCAGTGCTGATTCGGAAATTTTGTGATGTGTTAAAAAAAAAAAAAAACCAAAACCTTCTAAATTTACACAGCCCTCAACCTCTGCAGGGGTGTACTTATCAGCTGGAGACGTTGATTCTGGCAACAATGCTTGAAAGGTAAAACTTGCTGACATTCTGACTGTCCCCTCCCATTTTTTGTAATTTTTCCTACGCATGTGATAAAAAAAATTGAATAAATAATTCTACTTACATGTTCATTGAACATTTATTTTTTGCTTCAATCAAATTCAGCAAGCATAGTTGAGAGGGCTGCACAAGTATTTAGGAAAATTCCCACTTATGTAAAATTCGACTTACGCAGAGTTCCACAGAACGCAACCCTAATGTAAGTCAGGGAGTGCCTGTAATTAGTTAATTTCACTATGGTAATTTTCAACTCAGCAGACTAATAGCACTTGAAAATGGGATGGGACTGAAGCAGGGTGTTTGTTGGAAATAATATTCCAGTAAAATTGTTAGCCGAGATAATCCCTACACAGGCTACTGTGCAGGGAAGGGGTGAGGGAAAGGAAGAACAAAGGGTGCCAAAATAAGCACCTCCCATGCTGGATTTTCCATGTCACCATATACAAGTTTATTGCCCAAATGCTGTAGCCATTGTGGACTGAAATGCTTGCTGCTTTACAGTTTATAGCCATTGTCGGGTTTAACAACCGGCTCGTGCGAGCTGGCTCCAGCACACCACTGCTTCTACTTAGCATTTTCAGGCTTTCTGTACATCCAATGTCAATCTTAACCATTTTTTTTTAATATTGTCATATCTCTTTAGTTATGAATTTCAAGTTCCTATCTTGCAATCCTAAAAAGACTACTTTGGTACCTTCAAATCGTCATCTACTCTAGTAATCAGATCTAATTCTTTCCTGCTACTTTATTTTTTGACTAGCCTCACAAGTTGACAGTCTCCTCCCAGTCTTCCAGGACATATGAAATTTCTCAAGGTTAAACATTCTAAGAACCAGCCAAAAACTGTATTTGATTACATCTTTATCAGTTTAGAATCATATTTTTAAAGATTAGATATACAATAGTATAAAAATTTCATACATGTTTAATTCATAATTTAATTAATTTTTTTAATAACTAATTTTTAATAACTAATTTTTTTAGTTATTTTTTTCTTTACATTAGACTTGGTAACAACTCACAAAGAAAAATCTAAAACCAAAACACTATCTAAGTTCACCTAGATTTCTGAGTAAAAGAGCATATAATTTTGCTATGCCATCATGTGGTTTCTTAGTGTTTTCAATTTAATTTCAAATAACTGTTTAAGAATTTACTCACTAATGGGCACAATAAAAATATAATGGTAGCAGCCAAGCTGGTGGACTTTTTCAGCCATTATTATGTTTTTAATAAAATACAAAAAATAATTCAAAATTGTTCACTTCTTTAAAATCAACTTTATTTTCAATCTGTTATAAACACAGTTGTGAAAGATCCATTTTTTAAATAAAATTCCCACCTACAAAAACATGTTTTTACAATTTTTTATTAATGACCATGTGTTGGCATTTTTCTTCACTGTCAGCAAGCAGGTTTTTGATTCTTGTTTATGAAATAAACAAGAATCAAAAAAATATTTACTATAACAAAAATTTCGACATCCCTAGCATTAGCATTAGCATTAGCATTAGTAGAGGCATTTGATGCAAGAAAGCAAGCTTATGCAGCATCAGCCAAAAAAAAAAAAAAAAAAAAGTAACATAAATAAATAAAAACTAACCACTTCCACTTCACCCCTCTGTTCGTTCGAAATACCTGTCCAGCTGAGCCTTAAACTTATTTAGGCTATCAACTTCCACGACAAGGGCTGGAAATCTGTTCCACCTACCAACCACCCGCTGGCTAAAGGCAAATTTCCGCACATCTATCCTACATCTGTCTTTCCTCAATTTGAATTTATGCCCTCTCAGGTGATTATTCTGAGCAAGAGGAAGAATCCCATCAGCATTGAGCATGCTCAAACCATTCAAGGCTTTGTACACCTCTATCAGATCACCTCGCTGGTGCCTAGTTTCCAGACACTGTAATTCGCAAAACTTAAGCCTTTCTTCGTAAGAGCACCCCTTTGTCCCATTCACCAATCTAGTTGCCCTTCTCTGTACTCGTTCCAGCAGCTCTACATCCTTCTTGAAATGAGGCCTCCAGGCCTGTATACAGTACTCTAGGTGTGGCCTGACCATTGCCTTATACAAGGGAATAATCACCTCCTTATCCCTGCTAGAAAAATTCCTATATATCATTGACAATACACCATGAGCTACTCTTGCAGCCCGTCTGCACTGCTCAGAGAACTTCATATCTGCCTGCACAACCACCCCCAGGTCCCTTTCACTCTCTACCACTGTTAGTGTAGTACCACACAGTTGATACGTTGCTCTGGGGTTGCTGTTTCCCATATGTAGTACTTTACATTTGTCAATGTTAAACTTCATTTGCCACCTCGAAGCCCATCTGCTCAACCTTTCCAAATCCTGTTGCAGCAGCATAGTGTCAGTAGTGTCCTTGACAACCCTGCCAACATAAATAATGAAACAAAATTTCTTTTTGCGGTGCAACGGAACACAACAATCGGCGTGATGCACTAAAACATTTGTTTCTCTTTTTTTGAGCGGCGTGTGTGAGGACAGCGGGATTGCGATACACAATATAATAGGTACATTAATCTCCCAATGACGACTTATAATACTGCTTCTTGTCGCTTATTTCCGACTTGCAAAACATGTTTATATTCTAGTTATTACTTGAATTTTATGATTTTTGGTTGATTTAAAAATTTTTTTTTTTATTTGAAGTCTTGAAGTGTCCTGGTTAATCTGCTTCCCGGTAAATCGTGAGTCTGCTGTACTCGACTTCCATAAATTCGACTTTACGTAAGTTTTTTCTTTTTTGTAAACTTAAAAAAAATTGTGGAAACACATTTTGCATCCCGTAGAAATAAATGGAGGTATTGTGAAAACATCGCAATGTGAACCCAATAACATATAGTTTTTTTTGGTAATTGTTTTTTTTTTGGTTTTACCGATTTTGATGGTTTTACTGATTTTATATTTAGTTCTTGGGTCATATCATTTGTTTGTTTTCTTATCATAATAAAGTGAAATTGAAAACATTCTTTAATAGTTATTTCTTTAGATGGGCCCTCAAATTCCATTTTGTCTTGGACCCGAAGAAGATATAACGTGACACTGGCAATGAACTTAAACAAGCAAAGTGTTGGCATTGCAAGATACTATGATCAAACAAGCTTGAACAACTGTACAATAATCGTAAATTCACATTTTAGAGCACTTGATAATTATATATAAGAAAATGTTTATAGAAGTCTAAAAAAAGCCATTTTCTTTTCTTTTATGACACAATTTCTTCAATAACAAATTCTTTAATTGATGATACAGATCTAAAGTCAAACTACTAATGAAACAAAACTAGAATATACATTAACATCACTTTAATAGATATTTTTAATATCAAGTTTAGGTTGTTATGGTGGACATTTGCTACCAACATGCCTAGCAGAGGGTTAATATCTATGTATGACTTTCACTCAAGTCTTAATTTTAAACTATCTTAAAATTGTTACTTTCAGCTATCACAGTGGTTCTCTATCATAGCAACTTACTTCTAGCCTTCTGTTCAAAATTTTTTTACCGCCACCTGTTCCATAAGAAGCATCATATGGATAACTCCAGTCTCGAACCAAAAATAATAGTTTCTTTGAAAAGGAAAACAAAAACAACAAAAAGTAAGTAAATGTCATTCTCAACTATCAGTAGTGTTATATAAAATATTTGAAATTAATATATACATGCTATGGTGAAAGTTAGAAAATGGTGCATTTTCACAATTACTTCCAATTCCATATAACCACTGATGAACTGAGTAAAATTAATAAATATGATACATATTTCTCACACCCAGCAGTCTTTTCATAAAAATCACCACTTTTTTTTTTTTTTTTTTTTTTCTATGTGGTATCATGAACTGATTATAAGTGCACACTTTTTTGAGTACATCTTAAAATTGGTTCTCAAATGGTAAAAAAACAATAATATAAATAAATAAAAAAATTATCTAGATCCAGTACCAGAGTGCACAGTTCATTCTTATTACAGGCAGGAAGTCTGAAAACCTAGTAACTTCAGGACCTACAACTGCTGCTTTTTGAATTGTAAAATCAATCAAGAATTTGAAGTACTGATTTTTTTTGAAAAGCCCAAACACGAGAGGTATAGAACCTATAGTACTTAGTACCATGCTTGGGTTGGAGGTTGAGAAGATGAAAGAAGATATTTGTTGGCATTAGACTTGAACTTCTGTAGACTGTAATTTTCAGGAAATACATATCAAGGAAGATTGTTCCAGAAAGCAGCAGTTGAATGAATAAACGAGGAAGATGAAAAGTTTGTTCTGTGAGTTTGAAGTTGGACAGTAAATGGATATTGGCTGGTGGTGGCACATGTTCGGACTGTTTGGAAAGAGAGAGCGGGAATTATAGAAGCCAATTCAAAAGAAGAGTGCCCATGAGAATCTGTTAAAGATGAGTCGTTAATTAACCAAACTGCCCTCTTCTGAATGGAACCTACAAGGCTGAGAGGGGGGTTTTAGGGGCACTGCCCCAGATATGGGAACAATATTCCATGGTAGAGCGGAATTGCGATTTGTACAGAGAGGAGAGATGTTTGGAAGAAAAGTAATACTGAGAGCAAAAGAGAAAACCAATTTTTTTAGATGCAGAGGAAGCAATATTTGTAATGTGCTTGTGCCAAGAGAGATTGGTAGTCATTTTGCCTAGAAATCTGGGTGTCACCAAAGATAAGCATAGGAATCCTTTAAGCGAGATATAAGACAAGACTGAGTTTTAGAAGGATGGAAATCAACTAAGTTGTCTTTGCTGCACTGGAGAATTACCTGGAGATCGGCATTTAAGGAATTGGTAGCAAATATTTGAGAAGTTGAAGTGATTCGGCAGGGCAAGGTTTCTCAAAATGGAAAGTGGAATGCAATATGCTATCATCGGCAAAACTATGGATAGGATTTCCAGTCAGTGGAAGAAGGTCATTAATATACAAGAGGAAAAGAGTGGAGGAAAGAACTGAACCTTGGGGGACAGCAGCATTAGTGGAGAAGTTAGAAGACAGAGAGCCATCTACCATCACGCTCAGTGAGTGATCAGAGAGAAAACTGGATAACCAATTACAAAAAACAGTTGGCAAACCATAAGATGGAAGCTTATTTAGAAGACCTTTAGGCCAAACATGATCGAAAGCCCTTGAGATGACAAGAGCAACTGCTTCTGTTTCACCGAACTTTTCCATTGAAGTTGTCCAAAAATTGGTGTGTGAAAAATATTTTCATTTTTTAGCCCTTTCGCTTGCTTTCAAGAAGTATTTTTGCTCATAGTGCCTGATACTTTTTTCCACGGTCTGTACAACAAAGAAATAGCGTCACTTCGACGGAGCTTCCACTTTAACTTTCGTTTCCAATCACCCCAGGGGTGCAGTCGCTGTAATGCTACACTACAGTGACGTCACGCTGTTCTCCCGTGAGCGGACAAGTGTCGATCACGCAAGGTCCTAAGAACGGTGTAGATTGTTATACGAGTAGAATTAGAGAACAAGACACAGCACGTCTTGAGTAATCAGAACTTTATAAACACATTAATATAACATATCATTATTAGAGTGTCAAATACCACGAGTTGGCAGTCACGAGTGTAATGCTTTCCATACATTGTTGACGCGTGAGATCAGTAAAAGGTCGTGATAAATTTCAGTTCAGGGGAAGCAGAGATATATATATATATATATATATATATATATATATATATTTTGGAAGGGGTAAGCAGGGATACATTAACTTTGGGTGAGACATGACAGGAAGATGAGAGCAGTGAGAGAGTCTTGGCTGATTTTTGTCAATGTGTGAAGAAGAAGTAAAATAATAATTACTAGAAAAAGATGAGAAAAGAACCATAATGACGTCTGGTACAGAACTTCCTCCCCCGAGGATGTGCAGAATTATTCGGGTAAGTAAACCCTTATTGTTTAATAACAAACTGTATTAAATTGGCCAAAGCTGAACCTACCATCTGCACACGTTTTAATGCATTTATAAGACATCTTTCCTCATACATACATACATACATACATACATATATCTATATATATATATATATATATATATATGTATGTATGTATGCGGTTTCACTCTTATTTAACTCTGAGTGGGCTTGAGGGTGCAAGATATATATATACCTAGACAATTGTTGTACCATCTGCTTAATACTTAGTTTTAACAGATAATGTGCCTTATCACCTAGTTATCAAAAATACTAATTACACTATTAAGTTAATATAGTTCCCTCTTCTTGTTTTGAACGGTGGTATGTTATGAAAAACACAAATCATTTTGTACTTGCTGGAGAATTAGTGGAAAAGCCACATGAAGAACATTACAAAACTATAATATTGCTAACAGCAAGATAATGTTTGATTCTGTTAATTTACCTAACAAGCACATACCAATTAATCTAAACTATGTACCAGTTCTATTGTATTCATTTGTATACTTATATGTTCAATAAACCTTGTTTTGTTTGTTTACTATTTTGCGTCCTGACTATTCCATCTAGTTACACACAATTCACTGAACATTTTTTTTTTTTAAGGAACCATTATTTGCGGGGGCTCAAAGGTCAACTTAAGGAACCTTTGAGTTTAATCACAACGCTATCTTGTTGCTGCGGTTTCACTCTTATTTAAGTCTGAGTGGGCTTGAGGGTGCAAGATTTATTGTCCTAATTTAACTGCTAGAAGGTCATATTGAAACCTGGGTTTTTCCAGATACACACAGTGTCGTGCGGTCTTGCTGGAAGCCGAGTAATCCATGAGTACGTTGATAGGCAAGTGCATAATAAGATGGAAAACCCCTGAGGAACACAGTTGCTAATCAGTGTTCCACATTGCAACAGTGTGGAACACTGTTGCAGTATGATTGATGACTTTTGAAGTTATGATGAACGTCGTGGCGAGATCCAATATTCCTTACATTTCGAGGATACAGCTCTAAAACGGTGTTTGCAGGCTGGCCGCTAGTTAGTACACTGGACCAAACCTATTAGTAACTCTCTAGGAGGCTTCCGGATCAGCTAGTGTATAATCTTGCTACCTCTACTCTGCTAGATAGTGACTGGAGGGAGTCCGAGTAGTGTGTAAGCGGGGAGCATTGTCGAGGCCACGTTATGTCAAGGATCTGGGTATATTCTCACCACGTGTAAGCCATATCCAAAAATTTCATTACTTCATACAGCATGTCCCACCCACTTTTTCTTACTATTGAATACACCATGAATTGTCAAACTAATAGAGCAAGCTTATCTGCGAAAAGATTTAAACCTCCCAAGCACTTCCTAATTCATTTCACAAATATACGTGGTCTCAATTCTAATGTCAATGATGTCCATTTCCACTTGCAGTCTGCCAAACCCCATGTACTTTTTCTGACAGAATCTCAGTTATCGGTTGACTCAACTACTGCTCATCTCAGATGCCCAAATTATTCGCTGTACGATTCCTTTCGCCTCAAAGGTGGTACTTGTGCATATGTCCATTCTGATATTCCCTGTCAGAGACTTGGCAATTTGGAATCTCCTCTCTTTGATCTTCTCTGGCTTAAAATCTCTCTACCTCATTGTGTCAAATTCATCTGTTGTCTCTACCATTCTCCCAACTCCACTAATCATTTGGAGCTCTTTGACTTCCTCTCTTTGCAACTTGATTATCTCCAGTCCAACTTTCCTAACAGTGAGATAATTTTCCTTGGTGATTTTAATGTTCACAACTCCAGCTGGCTTCTGTTTTCTAGTCACACCGACCCAGGTGGTCGAGATGCTGAGGCTTTTACAATTACTAATGACCTAGCACAGATTGTTCATTTACCTACAAGAATACCGGACAATCCTAATCATACAGCCAATACGCTTGATCTTTTTCTCACAAACAATCCCTCTAAGTACACGGTTGAAGTGAGGGGTACTTCAGATCACAACTTGGTGATTGTCTCTTCTCCAATGGAACCTTTATCTCATGGCTATTCCCAACCTTGTGTTGTTTGGCATTACAAGAATGCAAAATGGGATGACTTCTTTTCTTCTTTTCCTTGGTTGGATTACTGTTTCAAAACTTCTGATATCAACGTTTGCTCAGATCGTATTAGTGAAATTATTCTTGCAAGAATGGAATCCTTTATCCCACACTCCACTTTAAAATCTCGTCCTTTATCTAAACCTTGGTTTTCCAATAAATGTGCTAAGGCTGTTCAAGAGAAGAATGTTGCATATCGTAATTGGCTTGTTTCTAATTCTTCAGTTTCATTTTCTGCCTACACCAAAGCTCGCAACAATTGTAAAGCAGTTATTAATCAGTCCAAACTAGAGTTTGAACAGGCTAAGAGTAGAAAACTTGCTTCTTGCCCTAATGGTAGCCGAGCATTCTGGTCTCTTGCCAAAGCTATTGGCCACAACTTTTGCCGATCTCTGCTTCCACCTCTGTCCAAACCAGATGGTTCTGTTGTCACTTCAGCCAAGGATAAAGCTGACCTGCTAGCATCCCATTTTTCTTCCAGCTCATGTATTAATGATCTCGGTAAAACACCTCCCACCATTCCCCAACACGCTCCATTCAATGCCTCCTGTGGTCTTCCGTCAAAAGGATATCAGAAGGATTTTGATGAATCTTGATGCTAAGAAAGCTCCAGGTCCTGATGGTATTTCTCCAGTTGTTCTCAAAATCTGTGCTCCTGAACATACTCCTATTCTTTGCCGCCTTTTTTCACTTTCTTATTAAAAAGGTGTTTTTCCTTCTGCTTGGAAATTTGTTCGTATCCAGCCAGTTCCTAAAAAAGTCAAATCCCTCCCATCCAATTATCGTCCCATTGCAATTACTTCTACTCTTTCTAAAGTAATGGAGAAATCAATTAACCGCCAACTCTTAAACTACCTAGAAACCTTCCGTCTGATCAACAATCGCCAGTGTTGATCCACTGGTGATATTCTGGCTTATTTTACCCATTTATGGACTAATTCAATGGAAAGGTTCGGTGAAACACAAGTAGTTGCTCTTGACATCTCAAAGGCTTTTGATCGTGTTTGGCATAGAAGTCTTCTAAACAAGCTTCCATCTTATGGTTTTCCAAATGTTTTAGTAATTGGTTATCCAGTTTTCTCTCTGATCGCTCACTGAGGGTGATGGTAGATGGCTCTCTGTCATCTAACTTCTCCACTAATGCCGGTGTCCTCCAAGGTTCAGTTCTTTCCCCCAGTCTTTTTCTCTTGTATATTAATGACCTTCTTCCATTGACTGGAAATCCTATCCATAGTTTTGCCGATGATAGCACATTGCATTCAACTTTCCATTTTGAGAAATCTTGTCCTGCTCAATCAGCTTCAACCTCTCGAAAATCTGCTACCAATTCCTTAAATGCCGATCTTCAGGTAATTCTCCAGTGGGGCAAAGACAACTTAGTTGATTTCAACCTTCTAAAACTCAGTCTTGTTTTATATATCGCAAAAAGGATTCTTCTGCTCCTATGCTTATCTTTAGTGACACTCTGATTTCTAGGCAAAATGATATATCTCTCTTGGGGATTACCCTGACTTCTAATCTCTCTTGGCACAAGCACATTACAAATATTGCTTCCTCTGCATCTAAAAAACTTGGTTTTCTCTTTCTCTCTCGGCGTTACTTTTCTTCCAAACAACTGCTTACTCTGTATAAATCGCAAATCCGCCCTGCCATGGAATATTGTTTCCACATCTGGGGTGGTGCCCCCAAAACCTCTTTCAGGCTTCTTGATTACATTCAGAAGAGGGCAGGTTAGGTTAATTAATGATTCATCTCTAACAGAGTCTCTCCACTCGCTTTCTCATAGACGTACTGTTTCTGCTGCATGCCTCTTCTACAGATACTTCCACGGGCACTGTTCTTCTGAATTGGCTTCTATAATTCCTGCTCTCTCTTTCAAAACAGTCCGAACACGTGCCACCACCAGCCAACATCCATTTACTGTCCAAGTTCAAACCCACAGAACCAGGTTTTCATCTTCCTCATTTATTCATTTAACTGCCGTTTTCTGGAACAACCTTCCTTCATACGTATTTCCTGAAAATTACAATCTACAGAAGTTCAAGTCCAATGTGAACAAATATCTTCTTTTGTCTTCTCAACCTCCAACCCAAGCACGGTACTAAGTACTATAGGTTCTAATACCTCTCGTGTTTGGGGTTCACATAAAAAAAATAAAATAAAATAAATAAATAATCGTGACCAGGATTAAATGTGTCGTTGCGGGGTGAAAAACCGTTTTTTGGTGAAAGCTTGTGAGTTATAATGATAATAGGAGAATACAGAAAATAGAAGATGAAATAAAGGGATTACTGATGTAATAGAAAGAAAGGGAAAACGTCAGCACTAGTGATTTAGTGTGTATACAGAGAATGGTTTGGGGCATTTTCATTAATCTTATTTTCCTTTTTCAGCAATACAAATAAAACAGATATCTTCAAATAAATACATATTAATAGCAGTTAGCAACTAGAAGCATTTGTAACTAGTTTATTATATAAAAAAAAACTCTAGTTGCTATATGTTAGAAACTCATTTAGTCTTTTAGAATTGTTCAGTACTAACAGCTTTTGAGAACGAGCGTAACCTGTGCGGACGTAGCTTTTTGCCGCTCCTGGAACAGAGAGTTTTTTCTGATTTATTTTCTGTTTTATTAGCTTAAATTGACATATTAACTTATTTTCTAGAGTAGCTTTATATTCCTATTTACGATACTTAGTTTAAAGTAACTTAGATATAGATTTTGTAGGTATTACTTAGTATCGGTAAGGGTATCAAATCCATGTGTTTACCTTTCGTAAATTGCCGCCATTGTTACGCGATACAAAATATCTCGAACTAGATAGCACAAGCTTAATATAGCATAGTACAGTACATGATATTGTCAATTAATCAGTAAAATCTATTAATCTTGTTGAACTTCATTGTCAATTAAATTGTACTTTTAACTATACACATAACGACTTAGGTTACGTAACATAAATAATTAGTAAAAATAAATAATTAATACTTAACTTGATACGGAAGTTATATAAAGGGATTTCGTAGATAACACTAGATACTGAAACATAAATATAGCGTTATAACTATGTTGGGATACAAGTTTAGGGTTTTAATTTTGTACTGAAATTGGAATTTTATTGAAATTAAATCAAAATCATGACTCAGACCAGAGCAGCAAAGCAAAAGGCTCAAGCTAATGGGAGTGCTGTGGCTCAGGGCAGAACTGAGGGGGGACAGTTGCCCTCTGAATCACAGCCTTTCAAAATGCACTACTTGCTTGATGTTTGTGGAGCAGTCAAGTACGGAACACGATACTGCCATGGGGCATGTCTTTGTGTGTGCACGATGCAAGGAGTGTAAGGAAATCAGGCAACAACTCAGCGTTGTTATGGGCCTATATGAGAGCTTGAAGGACAGGGTGGATGCCCTGTCTTTCTTCTTTGCCACATGTCTCATTAGTTCAAGACTAATGAGTTCAAAACAAAACAAAAATTAGTTCAAAACCTTGAACAATATTTCTTAGTTGGTATGAAAAGTCTAGTAGCTTCCAAGATTAATTCTTTGAATGCTTCCCATTTTGAATTTGCTGTTGGTAACATCATCAGTTGGTCCCACCATACAGAATTTAAATACTATCTCAGATCACTGTAGTCACCTTTACGAAAGCAAACACCCTTCCCTTTACCCCTGATGGTAGTCACCTCTTTGAGTAAATCCCACTTTAGCACACTGTGATCACTACCACTTAGTGGTTCCTTTATCTGCAAATTCTTAATGCATGAAGAATCACTACTGATATTCAGATGAAGAGTATTATTCCATCTAATTGCTTCCCAAACATGCTGCTGTAGAAAACAATCATCCAATAAATCCACAAAAGCTTTGCTGGTGTGTGAGTGACCAATTTACAAATTCCAGTCAATATCTGGGAAATTAAAATCCCCCATTATAAGACACTCTGATTTACTCACCCACTCTATTTCTCTGTACAGTTGTTTATTATACTCATCAGAGTCATTAGGCCTATAACACACTCCTACTCTCAATTTTGCTTTCGCAGTGCTTATGTCAAACTGACTGACTCGACACTGCACTGTCCAGCCATGTCGACTGGCTGTACTTCCTTGGATTTTATGTGTTTCTTAATTAATAACATAACTCCTCCCCCCTTCCTATCCTGTCTATCCTTCCTGCACACATTGTACTCCCCAAATCGTAGTACTGCATTCCTTATATCTGTGTGACACCATGTCTCTAATATCCCAAAAATATCTGCCTTTGAAGTGTTGACCAACACCTTTGATTCATCAAATTTATTTTCAAAACTCCTAGCATTGGTTACACACGCAAGTATACATGCACCTGTTCCTATTCTTAGCAACCCTAACACAGCTCATGTATTTACTTTTTCCACGATGACTCCCAGCAGTCTCTTTAATCCCCTGCACCTTGTTTTCCACACTGCTGTTCATTCCAATAGAAGAAGTGCAAGAATCACTTTCACCACTGCCAGCGGCTACTATTAATCTATTAGTCCGTGTATCCCCCCCAGTTTTCCGACCCACCTAACACTGCATCGATAGCAACAGCAAATATTCTTGCACCCTTTCTATTTAAGTGTATTCCATCCCTTTAGAAGCAGTCTTTCCTGTTAACAAGCACAGACCATGCCGAGAAAAATTCTACCCCTTGAGCCTTGCACAATCTCTCCAGGGCCGAATTGATTGACAAGGCTTTCATCATATACTCCCTCCTATATTGTCTGGGAAGAATTGCAGACACTTTCAAATTCAACCCTAACTCGTGGTTTTTTTTCAACATTGACCTGTACTTGTTAAGATAATCCCTCCGGTCTCCTACTCTTAATATCATCAGTGCCAATGTATACAACAATATCACCTCTTGTGCCCTTAAAAGATGATAATCTGCTCTACATCATCAACTTTTGCCCCTGTTAGACATACCCTGGTTCTATTCCACCTATCAAGTCATCTGGCACTTGCTATTAAATTTTATGTACCATAAAACTTTTAATGGAAGATCAAAACTATTTCTTTGATGCTGCTTTTATGGGTCTGCTGATTGATGTTCCACGCTGTCTTTCTTGCATAAACCACAGCCATAATGTACTCTCTAACTTTAATTCTTGTTTATTCAAAGTGGAGTGAGGCCTTAATGTCCCCTGTAGAACAGCTGAATGCAAAAAGCTTAGAGATTTTTTTTTTTTTTTTTTTTTTTTTTTAGAGACTTACCTTTATGAAGTCATTCCAGAGCATTCAACTTAGTTGTCATAGAAACAACAACTCAAACAATTTATTACAGAAAATAAAAACGTGGTTATATTGTTTTAAATTAAATTTTAAAAAACACTAAAATAATAAAATAAATACAGCAAAATAATTAATACTGTTGATAGGGTTATAGGTAAGGCAAGGTGCTATTTTGTTCCTATGAGCCTCACCAACCCAACAAAAAATATATATAAATCCAAAGAATAAAAAGATTCAAAGTAACACTAACTCCTGGGAAACTCTCTCTCTCCTTTCTCACCCATATTTTATTAAGTTACCTAATATTTAATTAAATTACATATAGAAATTACAATAATGAATAATTTACTGGTGCAAACAAGATTTGGAAAAAACACATAAGCGACCTCAGGAAGAATACAACTCACACTATACTGTTAACTATTGTATGTACTTGCCCTGCATCTATCATCAGCTATTCTCAATCCCTTGATGTTTTTCATAGGGATACCATAACTGAGCAGAGGTACTGAGAGAACAGATAATGGAGCCCTAAGAGTGACATTTTATCAGTGTGGTTGTCCCAGATTTACTTTTCATGCACGATAACATCACTGCACATAGAGCTCAAGTGGTGGAGGAATATCTTGAAACTGAAGATATCCAATGACTAGAGTGGCCAGCATGATCGTCAGACTTAAATCCAACTGAATATGTGTGGGATGCCCTTTGGCATCGCATTGTACACTGACAGCCAATTCCTCTGTCACTTGAGCTGTCTGTGCTGGTGGAAGAATGGGATTTATTGCCACAGAATCTATAATCCTGTGGCAACAAATACACCCTTTTATCATGCATGGTTCACCACTGTCAGGCCTGGTCAGCTGTTGGAGAGGATCATATACCACATTGATGTCATGTGACCACATTTTCAAGTATCTTGTATAGACTTCTGTAATGTGACCTTTTTGGTAATTCTTACAACCATTATATATGTCCCTTATTTCTGTCCAAAGTTTCTCGCTGTCTCCTCATTTCATTATTATTCTATGGTACACCACCACAACAAATTTTGTCCTGCTTCATTGCAAGCTGCACGAGTTACATCATGTTTTCTACATGTTCTCTTTTGTCAAGCACTGTATGTGATTGAAGACTATAAAATTTATAGTCTATAAAATTAAACTCCTAAGTTTACCTGGGAGTGTAATTTCTTGACCATGTTAGCAACTGCTTGTGTACAGATGAAAGTGTATGTTATAGGCCTAATGAATGTGATGACTGTAATGAAAAACTATACAGACAAATGCAAAGGATCAGCCCATCAGAATGTCATATAATGGGGAATATTAATTTTCCGGATATCAATTGGAAATTGAGAGCTGGATGCTTACACAGCAGGAGAGCCTTACTCTCTGTACTGGATGACTGTTTTAAGCACCGTAATATTAGAGAGGCAATGAGAGAAAGCAATACCCTTGATCTGATTATCAGCAGTGTTTCTTCATGAATTAATCTCCAAATGAAGGAACAACCAAGTTGCAGTGATCATAATATACTATTGTGATAAAAGAAAGGAATTTTGCTTTCAAAAATGACCACAATGATTTTAAACAATTATTAATTTTATTCTTTTTTTATTTTTTTTAACCATGTATAATTCAGCATAGGTTAAAGTTTAAGTATGTCAACCTGTTTTGATGTTTAACATGTATTGTCTCTGCACCTATCCCTCATTGGTGTTTTGTAACTGAATGACAAGAAAGGCAGCCTTTACAAATTTACTGACGGGAAAAGCAGTGGCTTGTATTCCTATACTTTATTGGCAACACGAGTAGGGAGTTGAAAACATAATTTGTTTTCTGTGAAAATAAATATGTAATTATATTAGTTTTTAATAAACTGTAAATTTTTTTTATTAATCTTTATTGCTTTCTATATTGAGAGCATTATCACTGGGTTGTATCACGTGTTGCAATGGAAATGAAAAACTGCAGAATAAAGGTTTTTTTTTATGGCTAACAAAATAATCATGGAAACTATTCTCAGGTATTAATCATGGCTGAGAACTATTGGTTAAAAATATGGAAAAACGATGGCACTGACACTAATACAGCAAAATAATTATGGAAACTATTCTCAGGTATTAATCATGGCTGAGAACTATTGGTTAAAAATATGGAAAAACGATGGCACTGACACTAATACAGCAGTGACAGCAGGTACTCACACTAATAAGGAGTTGGCAGCTATGTACTATGTACTGTTGTATAAAATCATGCATAAATGACACATTTTTCTGTATTTGGATGCTAGAATCCAGTACATTTCACTCTTTTAAATGTGAATGTTAGGAGATCTGCTCTGGATTTGGTTAGACACATCTGGTGCTAAGATGTATCTAACCATTTCCATAATCCAGATGTGGATCATTTCCATAATCCACATCTGGATTATGGAAATGTGGTGCTTTTCTTGAGCAAGCTTCTGAGGCACAATTCCAATTAACCCATTCAACAAATTCACCATTCAGTTCAGAAACCTTCTCTAGAAGATGGATTGGGAATTGGCAGGACTTCATGTGTGGAACTAAAGCAAAAGAGGATGGTATGTAAGAATATACTAACAGTTTTTTTGAGCTGGGGACTTTTTAAACTTTGATATGTCCACTGAACAAAAGTAGCAGTCATGATTATGATTTTCCAGCTCTCCATATTCAAGGTATAGTATAAGGCATAAACATATGACTAAAAGGTTTCTGAACTGAATGGTGAATTTGTTGAATGGGTTAATTGGAATTGTGCCTCAGAAGCTTGCTCAAGAAAAGCACCACATTTCCATAATCCAGATGTGGATTATGGAAATGGCTGTGGTCCTGGGGTAATGTGCACAGATGCAAATTCACACATTGTGAGATCAAGCCCCACACACTGCCACAAAATGAGCACAGCCCATTGTTTGATTCTGCACTGTCAGCTGAAACAAAAATATTTACAATAAAATTGTGAACTCTTCTGGTTTGGCCATCCAGAGTATAAAGAGACATTTATTTTATTTATTAATTTACCACAAAACCATCCCTCTAATACTGACCTTCAACTACAAGAGTAGAAATTTGGTGCCCACTGCTTGTTTTGATCACACACAAGCATTTCAAAACACAGTACCACAAAAGTTCTACTTCATCTACTTTGGCTTTATATAATGTCCACAAACATAGCAGAATGGGTTGGAGATAATTTACACTATTGTTTGGTAGCAAAAGGAGGGAAAAAAAAAACCCTTATTATAGGAGTACTACATATTGTGCTGTATATATAAGAACATGCAATCGAGTAAAATCAATGACACCACTGGAACCATCACATAAAATACATTAAAAAAAAAAAAAAAAATACATATATGGAGTAGGTAGTTTTGTGGAGGAACTGGACAGGTAGATATTTCTGTTGGACAGTAATGCCAATGGAAGTTATTCTGCATAAGTCACCCTCAGTAAGTGGATACATGGAAACAATAGGATGCCATTTGCTGATTTATATTTTTTGTATGTCACATTTTGGACAGAAAGAATGCAGAGCTTTGTTCTAATTAACTCATCTAAAAAAAGTTCAAAAGTTCAATTTAGTATAGAAAGTAGTTAACTTTTTATAGTGTCGAATACTTGAATTAAATAAATTGTCTAAATCATAAAAGAAATTACTTATTACCTGAAATGGTGTTTCACTTGAATCTTCTAAAGCCAACCTTCCATATTCTGTAAATAACTGAAAATATGTTTTTGAAAGAAAAAGAATTCTTATTTAAATGAAGTTCTAAAGAAACCATTCCAAAAAAATACAAAAAGAATATAGTTATTTGTAAGCATATGTTCAATCAAAAACAATAATAACATTATCAAAGCTCAATACAGCGGAATAACTCCTTCAAAACATTTTTATTCTTTAATCTAATTATATGACTTTACACATGCTAATACTAATTTTGATGTTGGAAAAAATCCTTTCCAAGTAATAAAAAAAAACAGTTTAACAGTTTATTGATCACTCAGCATAAAAGTGTTACATTACTACCCTACACAGTTAGTCCTTTTAGCAATATATAAGTATATAAATGTATTTAGTATGGGGATACAGAGGAGCGTGGATGTATATACATGTTTTGTTATTGTTGTTGTTGTTGTTGTTTGGTTTTTAGGAGCATTAGCAACTAAGGCCATATTGCTCCAGGGATATGCGGTGGTCATTCCCTGACCTTTCCGCATCCTCCGTATTTGGTGGTCACAGGCTCAAACCCCGGTCTAATCAAGAAGCATGTGCTATGCTTGTTATTGTTAGTTATTTGATTTTTAGGAGCATTAGCAACTAAGGCCATATTGCTCCGGGATATGCGGTGGTCATTCCCTGACCTTTCCGCATCGTCCGTATTTGGTGGTGACGGGCTCGAACCCCAGTCTAATCAAGAAGCGTGTACTACGCACTGCTGCTCCTTCCCACCTGGCTACGGAGGCGCACATGCATGTGCTACGCACTGCCGCTCCTGCCCACCTGGCTACGGAGGCACCATACATGTTTTACAAGGCCATTTCAACAAGCTGAAAACTCTTATCTGTTTCTGACTAAAAACAGTGACCAGACACCATTTTTAATAAATGGAAACATGAAAATAGTTTTGAAATATGAAAATAGCCTTAGTTTTCTAAATTTGGCTTGAAATTGAAGAAATTAATATTAGTAATAATGCAAGGAAACAAAAACAGTGGTGTCACCTTAAGGGAGGAAAAAAATTAATCACAATTCTCAGGAATCCAGATCAATAGTTGATGAAATTGAATTAAGTGATAAATAAATATATGTAGAGGATATTTAAAAAAATATTACTAGTTAGGTAAGAAAGCATATGACTGCAAATCTGTCCAAGTATGACAGGAGGGACTATATACGGAAAATGCGGATTAACTTGACTTGAGGAACTCCAAGGTTTTAGTGGAGGGGGGATATGAGATACATTTAACAAAGGTTGTAGAAATGTTTTGCCAATATCACTGAAAATACTTTAGGGTTTAGGAAAACTGCTAGTTAGGGAAGACAGGGGTAATATAACTATGCATTTATCTGATGATATAGGTCAAAGCAATACTTGCCCATCTCAAGAGTTCTTGCTTGTTGCTGCAACAGCCAATAGTAGCATCATATTCTGAGGGAAGTTATATTTCAAATGAGTGGGAAGCTAATGCTAGAAAAACATGTTTAAGTAAATACAAGAGGTGTATTGGGGTAGCAAACTACATGAGAACACTTATTCTTAACTGTGTTAGTAATAACAGTTAAAATTTCAGATTAAGATAACTTGTTGTTGTTATTTGGTTTTCAGGAGCATTAGCAACTAAGGCCATATTACTCCGGGGATATGCGGTGGTCATTCCCTGACCTTTCCGCATCCTCCGTATTTGTTGGTCACGGGCTCGAACCCCGGTCTAATCAAGAAGCGTGTGCTACGCACTGGCGCTCCTGCCCACCTGGCTACGGAGGCGCCATTAAGATAACTAATGCTGACATAATAGATATATAACAGACTTAGTGGTGTCACCTGGAAAATTTCTGTACTTAATGTATAACACTTCAAATAGTAATCTACCAAGTTTTATAGTTTCATTAACATCTTTCTTAATTATAAGTCCCGAAGTCAACAAAGATGTGGAAATGAGGTAAGATGGACAAAACCATACTGTGCAGTCATCCACTATATGGGGGGGAAAAGAGGGACTAACACCAAAAGGCAATTCATGAGGATATGGTTATACAACACTAGGGGAGGATGCTCCCTTCCTATTCTAGTTAAGAAATGGGCAGCAGAATTTAAAAATGGAGAAAAAGCCTGAAATGACCCACACTGTGGAAGACCTGAAACATCCAGCTCACTTCAGCAGTTGAGAGTATGCATGATCTGGTGATGAGTGACATTTCAGTACATTGCCAGTATCATGAGCATCTAATCTGAATGCATGTACCACATAATAGCAGAAGTACTCACTATGAAAAATGTGTTGTGACAATGAGTCCCAAAGTTGTTGACAACAGATCAGAAATGCACAAGAGTTGTCAAGTCGAGTGTGGATTTGCATTGTTTTCAAACAGATCAAGCAAATTCGCTTGCCAAGTTTGTGATCATGGATGAGACAACAGTCCATCGCTTTCAGCCAGAGATAAAGGAGCAACCCAAACAATGGAAACACAGCTCTTCTCCCACTCCAATGAAAGCTAAATCAATCCCTCCTGTTGACAAGATGATGGCATCAGTTTTATGGGATGCTGATGAAGTGTGAGGCCTCTGCATGAAAATATTAAAGAAAAATGCCAAAGAAAACTCAGCAAATGAGTCTTTTCACATGGCTGCACTGCATGAGTGCTGTTTTGAAATCTTAGACCAACCCTCATATTTACCAGATCTAGCACCATCAGACTTTCACCTATTTCTTAATTTGAAAAACTACCTGACTGGCATCCATTTTCCCATTGACAGTGGCATCATTTCTGCAGTGGAAGCATTCCACTGGAATAAATGCATTTCAGCATTGGTGAAAAAAAAAAAAGTATATTAACTCTAAAGGGGACTGCATTGAACAGTAACATGTTCCAGACTCCTCAAATAAACCCTTCATACTTAGGCCATAAACTTTTCAAATGCTCCTCATATTATAATCATTGAAACCTTGAATGCACATATACCATTAAGAAAGAACAGCACAAGGAAGATTCTGAGATAGATGAATAACAAACTAGATGGTTCAAAGGAGCAGAAAAATATAGCATGGAAAAGTTATGGAGTAACAAAAATTACCGAAGCTTACTACAGCTTCAAACTGATCTGTAACAGTTCCATAGAAAAGGTTAGGCTGACAGGGGTGGATTATGAGAAATTGTTAGCTCAGAGAGTAAAGAGCAGGAAGAAAGAATTTTTTATGCATGTGAATACAAAGAAGAGACAAACAAATCATACTATTATATAAAGGACCCGAAAAGTCTTAGCTAATCCAGCTTATATTGCAGATGAACTAAAATTTGCATCAATATTTAAAGAAGATCCTTCACACTGAAGAGAAACTGTGCAAGTACATGAACCTGGAAAGCATGAAATTAGCAATATTGAAATTTCAGAATGATACAAAAAGATTAATTATCAGAAAAACTTTCAAGACTAAAGGAGAGTAAGACTCTGGGAGTTAATAGCACATGCCCTATACTTTTGAGGGAGGTGGCAAGAGAGGGCATTAAAACAGTGGAGTTAATTATGAGATTGTCACTAGACTGAGGAGTTATTTCGTTGGACTGCAGAAGTGTCAATATATTGCCAATACATAAGGGTGGTTCTAAGAGTAAAGTGGGTAACTACCAACCTGTGATGTTCACTACCAGTCAGGTCAGACTGGTAGTGAACATCACAGAGGCAATTATCAAGAGTGCAGTATAAGATCATTCAGATAGAAATGGAATTCTAAACAGAACACGGCAAGGTGTAGTGAAGGGAAAATCATGTTTACTAACCTGGTTAGCTTTTTTGACAGAGTTACTCATACACTAGATGCAGGATATAATTTCAACATTGTTTGCTTGGATTCCAGCAAAGCATGAAAGGTTACTGTACAAGATGGACCATGTCGAAATCACAGGGAAAATTCTCAGAGGGACTGCAGCATGGCTTCAGGACAAGAGGCAGAGGGTTCTGATTAAAGGCTGATTTTCAGGCTGGGCTAGTGTAAGACGTGGGATTCCCCAATGATCGGTACTGACACATGATATCAATGAAGGGATACAAGCAAGATGTCAAGTTGAGTGGAGCAGTTAATGATCAACACCAAGCAGAGTTTCTTGATGATAACTTTTTTTTTTATGAAAACGCCAAACGCGAGAGGTATTAGAACCTATGGTACTTAGTACCGTTCTCGGGTTGAAGGTTGAGAAGACAAAAGAAGATATTTGTTGACATTAGACTTGAACTTCTGTAGACTGTAATTTTCAGGGAAGGAAGGCTGTTCCGGAAAACGGCAATCGAATGAATAAAAGAGGAAGATGAAAAGTTGGTTCTGTGAGTTTGAAGTTGGACAGTAAATGGATGTTGGCTTGTGGCAGCACATATTCGGACTGTTTTGAAAGAAAGAGCGAGAATTACAGAAGCAATTCAGAAGAACAGTACCCATGGAAGTATCTGTAGAAAAGGCATGCAGCAGAAACAGTATGTCTATGAGACAGAGAGTGGAGAGGCTCTGTTAGAGAGGAGTCATTAATTAACCTAACTGCCCTCTTCTGAATGGAATCTAGAAGCCTGAGAGAAGTTTTGGGGGCACTACCCCAGATTTGGGGGCACTACCCAGAGGAACCAATATTTGTAATATGCTTGTGCCAAGAGAGATTAGAAGTCAGGGTAATCCCAAAAAGAGATATATCATTTTGCCTAGAAATCGGAGTGTCACCAAAGATAAGCATAGGAGCAGAAGAATCCTTTTTGTGAGATATAAGAAAAGACTGAGTTTAGAAGGATTGAAATCAACTAAGTTGTCTTTGTGGCACTGGAGAATTACCTGGAGATCGGCATTTAAGGAAATTAGTAGCGGATATTTGAGAAGTTGAAGCTGATTGAGCAGGGAAATGTTTCTCAAAATGGAAAGTGGAATGCAATGTGCTTTCAATGGCAAAACTATGGATAGGATTTCCAGTCAATGGAAGAAGGTAATTAATATGCAAGAGGAAAAGGGTGGGGGAAAGAACTTAACCTTAGGGGGAAACTAGCATTAGTGGAGAAGTTATAAGACAGAGAGCCATCCACCATCACCCTCAGTGAGCGATCAGAGAGGAGAATGAGAGTAACCTTGTGCAGGCGAAGTTTTTTACTGCTCCTGGAATAGAGAAGTTTTTTCTATTTTATTAGCTTAAATTGGCATATTAACTTATTTTCTAGAGTAGCTTTATATTCCTAGTTACAATACTTAGTTTAAAGTTTAACTTAGATAGAGATTTTGTAGGTATTACTTAGTATCGGTAAGGGTATCAAATCCACGTGCTACAAGTTGCAGCTCCGCTGAACGAGAAGTTTTTTAGCCATATTTAGCCGCTTTATTGACCAATTGTTATATCAAATTATTTTCTATAAGTAGCTTATAGACCTGGTCAGGATCCTTAGTTTATTCTGAATTGAGACAGCGAGATTTGGAAGTTAATTAATACTTAAGTGTCCGTAGATTTACCGTTCGTAACTTGCCGCCGTTGCTACAGAATACGTTATATCCCAAACTGGATAGAATAAGCTTAGTATAGAATAGTATATAATATAATATTGTCAATCAATCAGTAAAATCTATTAATCTTGTTAAACTTCATTGTCAATTAAATTGTACTTTTTAACTAAATACATATAACGACTTAGATTACAAACGTAACATAATTAATTAATACATAACTTGATACGGAAGTTATATAAACAGAATTCGTAGATAATACTCGATACTGGAAAATATATATAGCATTATAACTGTGTTTGAATACAAGTTTAAGGTTATAATTTTGTACAGAAATTGATATTTTATTGAAATTAAATCGAAATCATGACTCAGACCAGAGCAGCAAAGCAAAAGGCTCAAGCTAATGGGAGAGCTGGGGTTCAGGGGAGAACTGAGGAGAGTAGTTGCCCTCTGAATCACAGTCTTTTAAAATGCATTGCTTGCATGATGTTTGTGGAGCAATCGGGTATGGGACATGGGGGATGTCTTTGTGTGTGCGCGATGTAAGGAAATCAGGTGACAACTCAGTGTTGTTATGGGCCTATATGAGAGCTTGAAGAACAGGGTGGATGCCCTCGAAGGATCTAAATTGAGGGCCCATCAAGCTCTCAGCTACCCACATCAACGCCAGAGCTTGCACTTGGTCATCACGCAACACAGCGACAAATCCCAAGGCAGAATGCGCTGGTCCCACAGGAACTAGTAGTTGTTGGTGACTCTATTGTCAGGGAAACGGGAAAAATGCTTTGTAAAAAGGATAGGTGGAACAGGACCAGGGTATGTCTACCAGGGGCAAAGGTTGATGACATTGTTGAGCGGATATCATCTTCTAAGGGCACAAAAGGTGATATAGTTGTACATGTTGGCACTAATGATATTAAGAGTAGGAGACCGGCAGTATTACTTCACAAGTACAGGTCACTGTTGAAAAAACAAGCGGTGAATTAGGGTTGAATTTGAAAGTGTCTGCAATTCTACCCACACACGATAGGAGGAAGTATATGATGAGAGCCTTGTCGATCAATTCGACCCTGGAAAGATTGTGCAAGGCTCAAGGGGTAGAATCTTTTTCAGCCTGGTCTGTACTTATTAACAGGAGAGACTGCTTCTACAGGGATGGGATACACTTAAATAGAAAAGGTGCAAGAATATTTGCTGATGCTATAGAGGCAGTGTTAGGTGGGTCGGAAAACGGCTAGCTTCGATGGGGGGATACAAGGACTAATAGATTAACAGTAACCACTGGCAGAGGTGAAAGTGATTCTTGCACTGCTTCTACTGGAATGAGCAGCAGCCTGGAAAACAAGATGCAGGGTATTTCCGAGACTGCTGGGAGTCATTGTGGTACAAATAAACACATGGGTTGTGTTAGGGTAGCTAAGAATAGGAACAGGTGCACATATACTTGCGTGTATAAACCAATGCTAGGAGTTTGGTAAATAAATTTGATGAATTTGAGGTATTGCTCAAAACATCAAAGGTAGGGAGGGAGGAGGATTATGCTATTAGTTAAGAAACACAAAATCCAAGGAAGTGAAGCCAGTCGACATTTACTAAACTCCTAGCATTGGTGTATATGCAAGTATACATGCACCTTTTCCTATTTTTAGCTACCCTAACACTACCCATGTGTTTACTTGTAACACAATGACTCACAGCAGTCTCTGAAGTAACCTGCATCTTGTTTTCCAGGCTGTTCATTCCAATAGAAGCAGTGCAAGAATCTCTTTCACCTCTGCCAGTGGCTACTGTTAATCTATTAGTTCTTGTATCCCCCCCCCCAAGCTAGCAGTTTTCCGACCCAACTAACACTGCCTCGATAGCATCAGCAAATATTCTTGCACCCTATCTATTTAAGTGTATCCCATCCCTGTAGAAGCAGTCTCTCCTGTTAACAAGTACAGACCAAGCTGAAAAAAATTCAATCCCTTGAGCCCTGCACAATCTTTCCAGGGCCGAATTGATCAACAAGGCTCTCATCCTATACCCCCTCCTATCGTGCCTGGGCAGAATTGCAGACACTTTCAAATTCAACCCTAATTCACTGCTTTTTTTCAACAGTGACCTGTACTTGTTAAGTAATTCCACCGGTCTCCTACTCTTAATATCATTAGTGCCAATGTACAACAATATCACTTTTTGTGCCCTTAAAAGATGATATCCTCTCTACAACATCATCAACCTTTGCCCCTGGCAGACATACCCTGGTCCTGTTCCACCTATCCTTTTTACATACCAGGGTATGTAAAAAGGACCAGGACCAGGGTATGTCTGCCAGGGGCAAAGGTTGATGACGTTGTAGAGCGAATATCATCTTTTAAGGGCACAAAAGGTGATATAGTTGTACACGTTGGCACTAATAATATTAAGAGTAGGAGACCGGCAGAATTACTTAACAAGTACAGGTCACTATTGAACAAAAGCCGAGAATTAGGGTTGAAGTTGAAAGTGTCTGCAATTCTGCCCAGACACGATAGGAGTGAGTATATGATGAGAGACTTGTCGATCAATTCGGCCCTGGAAAGATTGTGCAAGGCTCAAGGGGTAGAATTTTTTTCAGCCTGGACTGTACTTGTTAACAGGAGAGATTGCTTCTACAGGGATGGGATACACTTAAATAGAAAGGGTGCAAGAATATTTGCTGATGCTATCGAGGCAGTGTTAGGTGGGTCGGAAAACTGCTAGCTTGGGGGGAGACAAAGACCAATAGATTGACAGTAGCCACTGGCAGAGGTGAAAGAGATTCTTGCACTGCTTCTATGAGAATGAGCAGAAGCCTGAAAAACAAGATGCATGGTATTTCAGAGACTGCTGGGAGCCATTGCGGTACAAGTAAACACATGGGTTGTGTTAGGGTAGCTAAGAATAGAAACAGGTGCAGGTATACTTGCGTGTACACCAATGCTAGGAGTTTAGTAAATAAATTTGATGAATTTGAGGTATTGCTCAAAACACCGAAGGCAGATATTGTTGGGATATCAGAGACGTGGTGTCACACAGATATAAGGGATGCAGAACTGCAATTTGGGGAGTACAACGTCTACAGAAAGGATAGACAGGATAGGAAGGGGTTATGCTATTAGTTAAGAACACATAAAAACCAAGGAAGTGAAGCCAGTAGACATCGCTGGACAGTGCAGTGTCGAGTCAGTTTGGTGTGACATAAGCATTGGGAGATCAAAATTGAGAGTAGGAGTGTGCTATAGGCCTAATGACTCTGATGAGTATAATAAGGAACTGTACAGGGAAATAGAGTGGGCCAGTAAATCAGAGAGTCTTATAATGGGAGATTTTAATTTCCCAGATATTGACTGGAATTTGGGGACTGGTTACTCACACACTAGCAGGGCTTTTGTGGATTTATTGGATGATTGTTTTCTACATCAGCATGTTCGGGAGGCAACTAGAGGGAGTAATACTCTTGATTTGATTATCAGCAGTGATTCTTCATGCATTAAGAATCTGCAGATAAATGAACCACTAGGTGGCAGTGATCACAGTGTGCTGAAGTGGGATTTACTCAAAGAGGTAACTACCATTAGGGGTAAAGGGAAGGGTTATTGCTTCCGTAAAGGCGACTACGATGGACTGAGACAGTATTTAAATTCTATACAGTGGAACCAACTGATGATGTTACCAACAGCAAATTCAAAGTGGGAAGCATTCAAAGAACTCATCTTGGAAGTTACTAGGCTTTACATACCAACTAAGAAATATTGTTCAAGGTTTAGGCCAAAATGGATGTCAGATGAACTAATGAGGCATATGGCAGAGAAGAAAAATGCATGGGATACATACAAATTAACACATGACACAGAAGCCTATGATAGATACAAGTTGATATGCAACCAAGTTACAAAGGAGGTTAGGCAGGCGAAGGCAGATTACGAGAAATCCTCGGCAAGGGATGCAAAGAAAAACAGCAAAGAGTTCTTTACTTATGTAAACTCTAGAAGGAAGGAGATGAATCAGATTGGTCCACTTGATATTGATGGGTCAACTGTTGATGATCCTGCTCAGGTAGCTAACAAACTAAATGAATATTTTGCATCGACATTCACACATGAGGAGTTATTCAGCGAGGGGAATGTCAGAGGTGTATTCAACTCTAGCAGTAAGCTACAGAATCTTGAAATAACTGGGAGTAAAGTGGAGGAGAAACTGTTGAAGATAAACACAAGAAAGGCACCCGGGGTGGATGGGATCTAGCCAGTTATATTAAAGGAGGCAGCAAAGGAAGTAAGCAAACCCTTAGCCATAATTATGAGAGCTTCCTTGGACTCAGGGGAGGTACCCATAGACTGGAAATGTGCAAATGTGACCCCAATTCACAAAGGAAGATCAAAGGCTGACACAAGTAATTATAGACCTGTGAGCTTAACTTCTGTTCCAGGAAAATTAATGGAGGCACTGGTTAAAGAAGCACTGCAGGGTCATTTAGACAAGACTTCAGTTATAGCTCAGACACAGCATGGTTTTGTTAAGGGGAAGTCTTGGTTGACCAACTTGATTGGATACTATGATGCAGTCACAAAAGAACTGGATGCAGGGAATAACTTGTGATATTATATACTTGGATCTTAGAAAGGTTTTTGATACTGTTGCACATGGAAGACTGCTACACAAATTGGAGCAGTGTGACATTGGAGGCAAATTGCTGCTATGGATAAAGGGGTGGTTGAGGGGGAGAAGACAGAGAGTGGTAATCAATGGACACTGCTCATCGTGGACTGAGGTTATTAGTGGAGTCCCTCAGGGCTCAGTGTTGGGTCCATTATTGTTTTCTGTATTTATAAATGATATTGATGATGGTATATCAAGCTTAATGTCCAAGTTTGCAGACGATACAAAGGTTGGCAGGGTTGTCAAGGACACTACGCTGCTGCAACAGGATCTGGATAGGTTGAGCAGATGGGCTGAGAGGTGGCAAATGAAGTTTAACATTGACAAATGTAAAGTACTACACATGGGAAACAGCAACCCCAGAGCAACGTATCAACTCTGTGGTACTACACTGACAGTGGTAGAGAATGAAAGGGACTTGGGGGTGGTTGTGCAGGCGGATATGAAGTTCTCTGAGCAGTGCAGACGGGCTGCAAGAGTAGCTCATGGAGTATTGTCAATGATATACAGGAATTTTTCCAGCAGGGATAAGGAGGTGATTATCCAATTGTATAAGGCGATGGTCAGGCCACACCTAGGGTACTGTATACAGGTCTGGAGGCCTCATTTCAAGAAGGATGTAGAGCTGCTGGAACGAGTACAGAGAAGGGCAACAAGATTAGTGAATGGAACAAAGGGGTGCTCTTACGAAGAAAGGCTTAAGTTTTGCAAATTACAGTGTCTGGAGACTAGGCACCAGCGAGGTGATCTGATAGAGGTGTATAAAGCCTTGAATGGTTTGAGCATGCTCAATGCTGATGGGATTCTTCCTCTAGCTCAGAATAATCACCTGAGAGGGCATAAATTCAAATTGAGGAAAGACAGATGTAGGATAGACATGCGGAAATTTGCCTTTAGCCAGCGGGTGGTTGGTTGGTGGAACAGACTTCCATCCCTTGTGGTGGAGGTTGATAGCCTAAATAAGTTTAAGGCTCAGCTGGACAGGTATTTTGAACGAAAAGAGGGGTGAAGTGGAAGTGGGTTTTTTTTTTTTTTTTTTTTGGCTGATGCTGCATAAGCTTGCTTTCTTGCATCAAATGCCTCTACTAATGCTAATACCATGTTCCCTGTTTCCCTGACAATAGAGTCACCAACAACTACTACACTGTCAAGTACAAGATAAAAGCTATCAAGTTACCTATACTGTAAAAGTTATATCCTTAGCTAAATACAAAAGATATATGCCCCACAAGTGATTAAAACCTTCAAAATCACTTATTTATCATGATTAAAACCCTAGTATTCTTCTGCTCTACTGGTTATATTCTACAATATTCACGCCAAACACCGATACAACAGTGATACAAGCAGTGAGTCATACAATAAGCATTAGTTAAATTTAAAAATAAGCTAACAAACACAACAAAGCCTATTTAATATCTTTGTAAAACACAATTTAATAAGTTAATCAATCACAAATATGATAAAAATAGGCAAAACACTTATCATTTGCAGGAGCTTCCAAATTTACCTGCTGTTGCAATAGTAGTAAATGGGAACAAATTTGTGAATTTGACCCCTTTTACTAAAAAGTAAAAAAGAAAAGGGCCCTGGATCAGTGGTGGGTGGATACAGTGTTCTGGAAGATTATTCTCAACAAAAAAAAAAGAAAAAAAAAAAAAAAACTGTACATATATCAAACATTCCTACTCTGTATATCAACAGAACAGTACTGATGTATAGAGAGAAAAAAAAAAAAAAAAAAAAAAAGAGAAAAAAAGAAACCTTTTAGAATTAGCCTTAATAAAATCACAGAAAATCAAGTTATCTTTTTTCTCTAACTTCAATAAAAGCTGAGAAGTTCATTTGAATTTGTCAATAAAGCCTTTGTCAGAGAAAAAAATTCAATAATGCTTTTATAATTCTAATTTTTATTTAATAAAAGAATTTTAATGAATTGGAATGCATTTATAAAAATTCCAGTCAGAGGATAACTCCACAGCTGGTACCTTTCAATTTTCAAATATCTGACGATGGGTAATTTGAGCTGTGTTACTTGCATGTGCAGAAATACTAGCACAACAAGAAAAAATTTGATGAAGTTGAAGTGCTCGTCAAGAAATCAAAGGCAAATATTGTTAAGATATCAGAGACATGGTGTCTTACAAATATAAGGAATGCAGAATTGCAATTTGGTGAGTAAAATGTGTGAAGAAAGACAGGATAGAAAGGGAGGAAAGGTTATGCTGCTAGTGAAAAAACATAAAATTTAAGGCAGCAAATCCAATTGACATGGGTGGTCAGTGCAATGTTGAGTCAATTTGGCACAGGGAAAGCAAAAATGTGATTTGAAGCATGTTATAAGCCTAATGACTCTGATGAGTACAACAAACAACTGTACAGAGAAATACAGTGGACCAGTAAATCAGAATGTTTTATAATGTGGTATTTTAACTTCCCAGATAGTGACTGGAATTTGTGGTTTGGTCACTTGCAAACTAGCAAGATTTTGTCAATTTATTTGCTGATTGTTTTCTACAGAATCATGTTCCAGAGGCAGCCAGAAGGGAGTAATACTCTTGATCTGATTATGAGCACCAATTATACATGCATAAGGAACTGCACTAGGTGATCACTGCCAATGTGGGATTTACTTAAAGATGTAACTTGAAGCTACTAAGCTTTCCATACCAATTAAGAAATACTGTTCAAGGTTGAAGCCAAATTGATGTCAGATGAATTAACTGCCCAGACACGATAGGAGGGGGTATATGATGAGAGCCCTGTCGATCAATTTGGCCGTGGAAAGATTGTGCAAGGCTCAAGGGGTAGAATTTTTTTCAGCCTGGTCTGTACTTGTTAACAGGAGAGACTGATTCTACAGGGATGGGATACACTTAAATAGAAAGGGTGCAAGAATATTTGCTGATGCTATCGAGGCATGCTAATAGATTAACAGTAGCCACTGGCAGAGGTGAAAGTGATTCTTAAACTGCTTCTATTGGAATGAGCAGCAGCTTGGAAAATAAGATGCAGGATATTTCAGAGACTGCTGGGAGTCATTGGGGTACAAGTAAACACATGGGTTGTGTTAGGTTAGCTAAGAATAGGAATAGGTGCATGTATACTTGCGTGTACACCAATGATAAGAATTTGGAAAATAAATTTGATGAATTTGAGGTATTGCTCAAAGCATCAAAGACGGATATTGTTGGGATATCAGAGACGTGGTGTCACACAGATATAAGTAATGCAGAACTGGAATTTGGGGAGTACAACGTCCACAGAAAGGATAGACAGCATAGGAAGGGAGGAGGGGTTATGCTATTAGTTAAGAAACACATAAAATCCAAGGAAGTGAAGCCAGTCGACATCGCTAGACAGTGCAGTGTCGAGTCAGTTTGGTGTGACAAGCATTGGGAGATCAAAATTGAGAATAGGAGTGTGCTATAGGCCTAATGACTCTGATGAGTATAATAAGAAACTGTACAGAGAAATAGAGTGGGCCAGTAAATCAGAGAGTCTTATAATTGGGGATTTTAATTTCCCAGATATTGACTGGAATTTGTGGGTTGGTCAATCACACACTAGCAAGGCTTTTGTGGATTTATTGGATGATTGTTTTCTAAATCAGCATGTTCGGGAAGCAACTACAGGGAGCAATACTCTTGAATTGATTATCAGTAGTGATTCTTCATGCATTAAGAATCTGCAGATACAGGAACCACTAGGTGGCAGTGATCACAGTGTGCTGAAGTGGGATTTACTCAAGGAGGTAACTAACATCAGGGGTAAAGGGAAGGGTTATTGCTTTCATAAAGGCGACTACGATGGTCTGACACAGTATTTAAATTCTATACAATGGGACCAACTGATGATGTTACCAACAGCAAACTCAAAATGGGAACCATTCAAAGAACTTATCTTGGAAGCTACTAGGCTTTACATACCAACTAAGAAATATTGTTCAAGGTTCAGGCCTAAATGGATGTCAGATGAACTAATGAGATATATGGCCGAGAAGAAAAATGCATGGGATACATATAAATTAACAAGTGACACAGAAGCCTATGATACATATAAGTTGATCTGTAACCAAGTTACAAAGGAGGTTAGGCAGGCGAGAAATCTTTGGCAAGGGATGCAAAAAAAAAACAGCAAGGAGTTCTTTACTTATGTAAACTCTAGAAGGAAGGGGATGAATCAGATTGGTCCACTTGATATCGATGGTTCAACTGTTCATGATCCTGCTCAGGTAGCTAACAAACTAAATCAATATTTTGCCTCTACATTCACACGAGGGGTTATTCAGGAAGGGGAATGCCATAGATGAAGTAAACACTGGCAGTGAGCTAGATGATCTTGTAATAATTGAGAGTAAAGTGGAGGAGAAATTGTTGAAGATAAATACAAGAAAGGCACCTGGGGTGGATTGAATCTATCCAGTTATATTAAAGGAGGCAGCAAAGGAAGTAAGCAATCCATTAGCCATAATTATGAGAGCTTCCTTGGACTCAGGAGAGGTACCCACAGACTGGAGATGTGCAAATGTAACCCCAATTCACAAAGGAGGATCAAAGGCTGACACAAGTAATTGTGGAGCAATATGGCCTTAGTTGCTAATGCTACTAAAAACAAAATAACAACAACAAGTAATTGTAGAGATGTGAGTTTAACTTCTGTTCCAGGAAAATTAATGGAAGTACTTGTTAAAGAAGCACTGCAGGATCATCTTGACAAGGATTCAGTTATAGCTCAGACACAGCATAGTTTTGTTAAGGGAAGGTCTTGCCTGACCAATTTGACTGAATACTATGATGTAGTCACAAAAGAATTGGATGCAGGGAATAACTTTAATATTATATATTTGGATCTTAGAAAGGCTTTTGATACTGTTGCACATGGAAGACTGCTGCACAAATTGGAGCAGTGTGGCAGTGGTGGCAAATTGTTGCTATGGATAAAGGGATGGTTGAGTGGCAGAAGACAGAGAGTGGTAATTAATGGACATTGCTCATCGTGGACTAATGTTATTAGTGGAGTCCCTCAGGGTTCAGTGTTGGGTCCATTGTTGTTTTCTGTATTTATAAATAATATTGATGATGGTATATCAAGCTTAATGTCCAAGTTTGCAGACGATACAAAGGTTGACAGGGTTGTTAAGGACACTACTGATGCTATGCTGCTGCAACAGGATCTGGAAAGGTTGAGCAGATGGGCTGAGAGGTGGCAAATGAAGTTTAACATTGACAAATGTAAAGTACTACATATGGGAAACAGCAACCCCAGAGCAACGTATCAACTCTGTGGTTCTACACTGACAGTGGTAGAGAATGAAAAGGACCTGGGTTTAATTGTGCAGGCATATATGAAGTTCTCTGAGCAGTGCAGACGGGTTGCAAGGGTTGCACGGGCTGCAAAGCATGGTGTCTTATCAATGATATACAGGAATTTGTCTAGCAGGGATAGGGAGGTGATTATTCCCTTGTATAAGGCAATGGTCAGGCTGCACCTTGAGTACTGTATACAGGTCTGGAGGCCTCATTTCAAGAAGGATGTAGAGATGCTGGAATGAGTACAGAGAAGGGCAACAAGGTTAGTGAACGGAATGAAGGTCTGCTCTTACGAAGAAAGACTTAAGTTTTGCAAATTACAGTGTCTGGAGACTAGGCACCAGTAAGGTGATCTGATAGAGGTGTATAAAGCCTTGAATGGTTTGAGCATGCTTAATGCTGATGGGATACTGTCTCTTGCTCAGAATAATCACCTGAGAGGGCATAAATTCAAATTGAGGAAGGACAGATGTAGGATAGACGTGAGGAAATTTGCCTTTAGCCAGCAGGTGGTTGGTTGGTGGAACAGACTTCCATCCCTTGTCATGGAAGTTGTTAGCCTAAATAAGTTTAAGGCTCAGCTGGACAGGTATTTCGAACGAACAGAGAGGTGAAGTGGAAGTGGTTATTTTTTATTTATTTATTTATTTTTTTTTTTTTTTTTTGGCTGATGCTGCATAAGCTTGCTTTCTTGCATCAAATGCCTCTACTAATGCTAAATGCTAATGCTAATGCATTCCCATAAGGTAACAAAACACAACACACATAAAGCTTTCACAAACTGTTTCAACATCGAACACAGTTTGATGTGCAAGGGTGGGAGGACAGTTCTGGGGTCTACCAGTGGTTTATGAACTATGTTCTTTGATCCAGGCAACAAATTGCCCCTCTTTGGCCAGAACTTGACATCGCAGTGCTTACTCCTTGCCTGAGTGTCCATCCTCACACAAAAAGCAAGGCATATTTGTGTAGCCAGCTTGCTGTCCAAATAACATGCCTCTCACTTTAAAGTCAGCACAGATAAAGTAGTCATGTTTTTCATACTTAATATTTGTCAACTTTGTTAAGTCCTCATATATTTCTTTCAAATGCACAGAATTACTACTGAAATTGACCTATATTTATTTCCATTGTGGAGAACATCTTTGAGATTCCTCTTTGATTGGTCAATAAAAGGTATCCACTGTGTAGGATTTTAACCAATTCCTTAAACAGTTCATTAAGTCATTCATATTACTGCAAAAAACCATAGAATTGTCCTCAGAAAAGTAGGGGACTAGTTCTCATTCTTTGTGTCTGTACCATGAGAAAAATGTCTCGTGCAAGAATATTTTTTGACTTAAGTCTAGAACCATACAGTTTTGCAGATTCCTTCGGTAAATTTAAATCTCTTACAAGATCATTGAGCTCATGCTGCAAAAAAACTGGGAGCTGGATTCAATGTCTCAGGCATATAGGTTTCAGTTTCATTTTCAAAAGCTTCACTTTCAGCATTCTCTGCTAGTACATTCTCCATTAGAAGTGGAGGCATGGAATTGGCAAGTTATCTTCATGTGGCAGATAAAAGAATCAAATGGCAGATGGAATATTAGGATACACAATTCTCTTCTTACTCTGCATTAATTAAGCCAAATAAACAGTCATCAAAGTGGTTTGTATGCTCCTACGAAATTACGGGAATCGCAAACAACATAGCCTTTTTTTTACCAGTTTTACACAGTCTCAATGCTTCAACACAGGTTCGGCAAACTATATATGGAGCCGACTATTTATCTTGTAATCGAGTTTCACTCCAAAATAAGCACAATACGCATTTTTTAAAATTCTGTAATACAAGTACCTTCTCTTTGCTTGAGGACCACATAACTTCCACAAATATAACAAAATAAGTTTGGATTGTTCAAACCCTTGAGTGAAAACATTTTACACACTTTTCAGCACACGTTTAACACAATAAACTGAGCACACTAATAAACACTACTGCTGCATGTAGCTCTTAAAGTCAAGAAACAAATGACTGAAGGCAGTGTTGCCAATGTGTGAAGGTTTAGTTTAGTTTACAAATTCCAAGCATTTACTCCTAACTTAATATATTCAATAATAAAACTCATGACATCACTTGTGTGATTTGTGATAGGAAAAAAACAAATAACATTTCTGAAATCAGCATATAAAACTGAGTTCAAAACTGTTATTAATTTACAAACATCGAAAACCATGCAGAGTTTATGAGAAGTCTCTAGTAAAGAATAGTGGCAAAGACGTCAATGTTTATATTAAGAGAAGAAGGAAGGGGTTGAATCACATTGGGCTGCTTGAGGTCAATGAGGTAACTGTTGATGATCCTGTTCAGATTGCTAACAAATTGAATGGATATTTTGCATCTACATTCCCACATGACGAATTCTTTAGGAAAGGGGATGCCAGAAGTTTATCAAACTCAAACATGGAGCTAAATGATTTTTGATAATGGAAAGTGCAAAGATAAATTGTTGAAGCTAAATGTAAAAAAAAAAAAAGGCAGCACCTGGGGTGGATGGAATCTATCTAATAATATTAAGGGTGGCAGCAAAGGAAGTAAGCAAACCCTTAGATATAATTTTGAGAGCATCCTTGGACTCAGGGGAGGTCTCCACAGACTGGAGATGTGCAAATGTATCCCCAATTCACAAAGGGGGATCAAAAGGTGACAATTACAGACCTATTAGTTTAATGGCTTTCCCAGGATATTAAGGGTGGCAGCAAAGGAAGTAAGCAAACCCTTAGATATAATTTTGAGAGCATCTTTGAATTCAGTGGAGGTCCCTATGGGCTGGAGATGTGCAAATGTATCCCCAATTCACAAAGGGGGATCAAAAAGTGACAATTACAGACCTATTAGTTTAACGGCTTTCCCAGGAAAATAATGGATCACTGGATAAAGAAGTAATGCAAGTTCATCTAGACAGGAATGCAATTATAATGCAGTCACAGCATGGATTTGTTAAGGACCAATCTGATTGGATACTATGATGCAGTGACAAAGGAACAGGATGCAAAAAATAATTTTGATATCATATACTTGAACAAGGTATATCATATACTTTACGCAAGTAAATTTCATGTTGTTGTTATGTTGTTATTTGGTTTTTAGGAGCATTAGCAACTAAGGCCATATTGCTCCCGGGATATGCGGTGGTCATTCCCTGACCTTTCCGCATCCTCCATATTTGGTGGTGACGGGCTGAAACTCCGGTCTAATCAAGAAGTGTGTGCTATGCACTGCTGCTCCTTCCCACCTGGCTACGGAGGCGCCAAGTAAATTTCAAGAATTGATGGCATATACTCTGTAGTTTTGAGGGAGAGCACGAGAGAGAGAGAGTGTGTGTTGAACCATTGAAGTTAATTATGAGGGCATTTTTGGACTCAGGGGAGATGCCTTTGGATTCGAGAAGTGCCAACATATCGCTAATACATAAAGGTGGTTCCAAGAGCGAAGTTGGTAACTACAGACCAGTTAGTTTGACTTCAGTGGTAGAAAAAATCTTATAGGCAATGATTAAGAGTGCAATCCAGGGACATTTAGAAAGATGGTATTCTGAAGGACATACAACATGGCTTTGTTAAGGAAAAATCATGTTTAACTAACTTAGTATTTAGTTATTTATTATTTTCACACATTTTCTCATGAGGTAACTTAGGGAATAATTTCAACATACTTTATTTGGATTTTAGCAAAGCATTAAACTCTCTTTTGTGAGAGGTTATTGTATAAGCTTGAACAGGTTGGGATCACTGCTAAGATTCTAAGATCAATAAAAGGTATCCATTGGGTTGTGATTAATGGATAAAGGCAGAGGGTTGTGATTAATGGATAAAGGCAGAGGGTTGTGATTAATGAATATTCTTTGGATTAGTGTAAAGTCAGGAGTGGGGGTCCCCTTAAGGATTGGTTGTTGGACCACTGATTCTCATTTTCATAATTGACATCAACGGACAGAAGGCGTGATATCAAAATTTGCAGATTATGTAAAGATTGGTTGAGTCATTGATGATCAATGCCAAGTAGCATCCTTCAAGATGACTTGAACAGTTTTCAAAGATGGTCAAAGAAGTGGTAGCTATGTTTTAATGCTGCTAAATGCAAGTTTTTACCCTTGGGGAAAGCAATCCACAAATAAATTATACACTTGGTGGGGTTGAATTAAAAAGTGGAAGAGAAAAGGGATCTGGGAATTATGACATGGGCAGATATGAAGTTTACTGAATAGTGTAAACATGAAGCCAGGAAAGCACATGGTGTCCTATCAAAGATTTATTAAACATTATCCTTGAGAGACAGTGAGGCCATAACCCTAGTGCAGGGTTGGCCAACGAGTCAATCGTGGATTTAATTTCTATCGATCACGACGAATTTTAAATATATAGTCATCCCTCGATTTGTGCAATGAAATTTTTGAGATGGTAGATCACGGCACATTTTGAAGGAAAAAAGTAGATCGCATCACAAATTAAGTTGCCCACTCCTGCCCTAGTGTATACAACAATTGTAAGACCACATTTGGGATACCGTGTTTAGATATGGAGACTTCATCTTCAAAAAGTCATTGGGCTTCTTGAAAGGGTGAAAAGATGAGCAAAATCAAATGGTGAGATCAGCAAAAGGACGAAAGTATGAGGAAAGACCCCGAGTATGTGGGCTACAGAGCTTGGCAACCAGACACTTCACAGGTAGCCTGATTGAGGTTTATGGGGTTCTGAGAGGGATTAGTAAAATGAATGAAGGTGGAATTCTCACTGTTATAAAGAATTCCAGCAATAGGGTCATAAATTTAAATTACAGGGGTTGAAGCTTAGATTAAGTTGTAGGAAGTTTTCTTTTAGCCAGCGAGTCGTTGATTGCTGGAACAAGTTGCCCATGCAGGTAATCTGATTAAATTCAAAGGTAAACCGGATAGTTTCCTGTGAGGAGGAAAACATAATTTTTATTTTCTTATCTACTTGTTTTTTTTTTGCCTGTGCAGCAAAAGTATGTGGCTTCCTTGCACCATATGGCAAATACTATTCCTTGGATTTTGGGAAGGCTTCTGATACTGTTGCACATAAAAAATTGCTGTACAAACTGGAGCAGTGTGGCATTAAGGACAAGTTGTGGCTATGGATAAAGGAATGGATGATTGCAAGAAGACAGAGTGGTTATTAATGGGCACTGTTCTTCGTGAACTACTCTTATTAGCGGAGTTCTCAGGAATCAGTGCTAGACCAACTGTTGTTTTCAGCATTTATTAATGATATATTATGAAGATATATCAGGCTTAAGTTTGCAGATGATATACAGGTTGGCAGGGTGGTTAATGACAGTAATCAGGGTCAGCTACTGCAACAAGATTTAGGAAAATTAGGTGGTTGAGTGAGAAATGGTAGTTGAAGTTTAACATTAACAAATGCGAGGTATTGCATTTGTCAGTATTAACCTTCAACATGCCAGCTATGTGGGCAGAGTAACACCGATTAACATGCCAACTATGTGGTACTACGGCGTCTCCGTAGCCAGGTGGGAAGGAGCAGCAGTGTGTAGCACACGCTTCTTGATTAGACCGGGGTTCGAGCCCGTCACCACTAAATACGGAGGATGCGGAAAGGTCAAGGGAATGACCACCGCATATTCCCGGAGCAATATGGCCTTAGTTGCTAATGCTCCTGAAAACCAAATAACAAACAAACAAACATGTGGTACTACACTCAGTGAAGTAGAAAATAAAAAAGATGTGGGGGAGAGCAAACTGTCCAGTTAGATATGAAATTCTCTGCTGCAGTGCAGACAGGCTGCAAGGAGAACTCATGGGAATTTGTCAGTGATATACAGAAACTTTGCTAGCAGGGATAAGGAGGTGATTAACCCTTTGTACAAGGCCCAGATTAGGCTGCATCTTGAGTATACAGGTCTGGAGGCCTCAATTTAGGAAATTAGCATTTGGATTAGCAGAGGCATATGATGCAAGAAAGCATACAGCATCAACCAAAAAAAAAAAACCATCCCATTTCACCCATCCATTCACTCCAAATGTTTGTAAAGTGCTGCCTTGAATTAACTTTGAAACAGCAAATGGATGAGTCAAATGGGAATTTTTTTTTTTTTTTTTTGGCTGATGCCGTGTAAGCTTGCTTTCTTGCATCATATGCCTCTACTAATGCTAATACTTCCTAAAATGAGGCCTCCAGAACTATACTCAAGATGCAGCCTAAACTTCGACTTGTAAAAGGGGTCACCTCCTTATCCTTGCTAGCAAGGTTTCTGTATATCACTGACAAAATCCCATGAGTTCTCCTTGCAGCCTGTCTGCACTGCTCAGAGAATTTCATGTCAAGGATGTGGAACTTATGGAATATGTGCAGAGAAGGACAACCAGATTGGTGATGGGATCAAAAGGGTGCTGTTACCAAGAAAGGCTTCAGTTCTGCAAATTGCAACATCTGGAGTTTAGACACCTGTGAAGTGATATGATTGAGTTGTTTAAGGCTTTGAATGGATTGAACAAGCTGAATTCTGATGGAATTCTTCATGTTGCTCAGACTACATACGAGGGGATATCAAAAAGTTTGTACCTTACCTAGAAATAATAGCCCTAGAAAGGTGAAACTTCATAGGAACTTTAATCCTTTTCTATGTACTCTCCGTGTATAGTAAGGCATTTCTCCCATCTATGGATCAATTGTTTAATGCCTTGATCACAGAAGTCCACACTTTTTGCCTGAAACCACAATTCCACTTCATTGATCACTTCCTGAGACAAATCAAAGTGGTGTCCACACAGTGGTTTCTTCATTTTTTGAAACAAGTAGAAGTCTGACGATGCTAGGTCAGGAGAATAGGGTGAGTGCTGCAGTAGAAGCTGCACTGGGCAACAAAGTTTGCGGTGGCAACAGCCATGTGAGCTGGTGCATTGTCTGACAGAAGACTGACACCTTTGGTTAACATTCCATGCCTTTTCACCTTCAAAGCATCGCATAACTTTTTCAAAAGATTTCTGTAGTATTCTCCAGTTTTCAAAAGATTTCAAAAGTATTCTCCAGTAAGTGTGGAACCACGAGGTAGGTAATCTGTCAGGATAGCCCCTTTTCTGTCCCAAACCACAGACAATATCGCCTTCTTCACAGATGGTGTGGTCTTTGCCTTTTTGGGAGGTGGGGAGGAGGTGTGCTTCCATTGCTTTGACATGCCTTTAGTCTCCGGATCATACTGGTACACCCAGCATTCATCATTTGTCACCAACCGATCAAAAAAAGTTCTCAACAGCCACATTACACAAATCCAACAGTTGGCAAGAACATCGCATTGACATTGCTTCTGCAAAGGCATCAGCAATCTTGGAACCTGTCATGCAGAGACCTTAGATACATGCAAATGGTCGTGTAAAATGCACTGTGAGCAGATCCATAACTAATTCCCACTGCATTTGTGATGAAATTAATTGTCACACGTCTGTCACTCAGCACCAGTTGCTCAACCTTTGCAACCGTCTCACTGTCTGTGGATGGCCTTCCTTCTTTTGGCTCGTCAAAGACACTTGTACGACTGCACTGGAACTCCCATTTCCACTTTTTTTACAGTCATAGGATGGACAATTCTGCCCATTTTTTATTTCTTCGTCAATTTCCTGAGATTTCTTGTCCTGCAAATGCAGGAATTTGATCACTGCTCGATACTACACTTTGTCAACCATAGCATCCTTCCTCAGATGCTGGGTTCCACCTCTGGTGTACGATCACCTACGGGAATGAAATTTCACATGTTAGTTATTGAATATGTAAACAACTTATATTAAAAGCGGCATCTTCCTACTGATGTTTTATCTAGGTCATGTTACGAACTTTTAGATACTCCCTCATATATGAGAGGGCATATATTCAAATTGAGTAAGAATGGTTGCAGCATAGATATGTGGAAGTTTGTGCTCAGTCAGCTGGTGGTTGATTGTTGGAACAAGCTTTCATTTGTTGTGGAAGTGAATAGTTTGATTATATTCAAGGAAGGACTAAACAAATTCTTATAGGGTACGGATGGGTGAAGTATGTAGCTTTTTTTTTTTTTTTTGGGCTGATGCTTGCTTCCTTGCATTATTGCCACAGGGGCTGGCCCAAGTTACAGGCAAGCCGAGCAGTCGCCTAGGGATGCTGATGCTTTGAGGGTACATGACATTGGGGATGTCGAAGGTTTGAGAGGGCGCATATGCTTTGCGGAAGTGGGAAAACGAAAGCTTTGGGGAAAGATGTGGAAGCCCTATAGTGCAGTAAACATTTTTATTTTAGTAATATTTTAGTTTTTTTTAGTATAATTGTAGATTGTGCTCCCAATGTTAGTCTTATTGAACAACCTTCCATGACAATAAGATTTGTTGATCGATGATGTTAAAATTAAAGAACATTTTCTTGCTTACCAATCAATCACTGATTCATCTGGAAAGGGAATTTATGAATCTATAGTGCAAATTTTGCAAGATTTTCAATTGGATTTAACTAATTGCAGAGGTCAGGGGTGATAATGGTGCCAACATGAAATGAAAAAATAAAGAGCACCTAAAAATTTCAAAGCCATCTATTTGCATTTTAAAAACAGAATTTTTTTTTAAAAAGATACCATTCTTGCTACAATTAAATGATGAACCAAAGGTTTCTAGAATTACTTAATTGCTGTATTATTTATAAAAATGATAAATTATGTAACCTGAATTTCACAATATATCTAGTACTAAAATAACCTAAAAGTGCAAAAAAAAAATAAACAAAACGTAAGTTCTGTACTTGTAAGTGCTGAAGGTCATTTTCTTGAATATTTTGTGATATGTTGTACACCTATCAGAAAAAAAAAACAAAACAAAAAATAAATAAAGGTAATGATATACACAATGGAACTTTAAAAGATTCAGAAGCTTTTATTTTTCCCCTAAATCTAAATTATAATTCAAAATCAATCTGTATTATATAGTAGTAGTAATGACAAATGATGAAAGAAAGTAAGCATAAATAGCATCAGCCAACACACACATACACACTTCACCCATCCTTATCCTCCAAGAATTTGTCTAGTTCTTCCTAGAATTTATTCAACCAAATCAAAAACAACAGATGGAAGCCTATTCCAACAATTAACCACTTACTGATTCAAGCCATTACCACATCTGTTCTTCAACCATCCATCCTTAATTTAAATTTATGCCCCCCATGTGTGTAATCTCAGCAAGAGGAAGAATGTTTCACATTCAAGCTTACTCAATCCATTCATGGCCTTAAAGACCTTAATCAGATCACCCTGCCGGTGCCTAGTCTCCAGATGCTGCAATTTGCAGACCTGAAGCCTTCCCAGATAAGAGCACCCTTTTGTTCTCTTCACTAATTCAGGTAATTTTGTTCTCTTCACCTTTCCTTGCACTTGTTCCAACAGATATACTTCCTTCCTAAAGTGAGGCCTCCACACTTGTATACAGTACTCGAGATGCAGCCTAACCATGGCTTTGTACAAGGGGATAATCACCTCCTTATCCCTACTAGCAAAGTCTCTGTATATCATTGAAAAACCCCATGAGCTGTCCCTGGCAGCACGTCTGCACTACACAATTATCCCCAGGTATTTTTTATTTTCTACTATCCAGAGTGTAGTTCCACACAGTTACGTTATTCTGTGATTACTGCTATCCATATGCAGTACCTTGCATCTGTTCATAAAAAGTTATGTGAACATTCATGTTGGATATACAAAGCAGTTCAGAAAATATTACCAGTCATATGGTGTCATGGGGTCATGTTTGAAGGTGTCATGCCACCTTCAAACACTAGGCGTCTCCGTAGCCAGGTGGGAAGGAGCAGCAGTGCATAGTGCACGCTTCTTGATTAGACCGGGGTTCGAGCCCGTCGCCACCAAATACGGAGGATGCGGAAAGGTCAGGGAATGACCACTGCATATCCCGGAGCAATATGGCCTTAGTTGCTAATGCTCCTAAAAACCAAACAACAACTTCAAACACTGACTTGGTAGATGAAGGATAATGATGGAAAGCAAAAAAAAAAAAAACATATACTGTATATCATGCAGACTCCTAAAATTAACACACAAATAGAACTAGACAATTTAAGTTTACTGGATTTCCATATCCATATAATTAAGCCCAGGCACTGTCATACTGTTGAGGAGTCTTAAGATTTCTTTTTAACAGTAATGTGCATAGAGAATAATTTCTCATCAACAAGGGATGAGATAGGTAAAAAAAATCAAGTATTTAAGTTATCAAATCAAGAGTAGAGAAATAAAAAGAGTTGCATTTCATTTCTCATAATGAAAATATATGTTTAACAGTTTTACACATAATTCAAACTTCAAGAAATTCAGTGTTTATTCAAGTCTAAAATGAATATATTTTGACCTTTAAATTTGAAACCAAGAACTTTATCCATTGACTGTTGAAAATCTGTGATATTTTACTTTTCAGAAACTTATCCATTAATTTTCCAAGAAACAGATCAATCTCATCTTGACTATTACTAAGTTTTTAAGAATCAAACATAACAGTGTTTTACTGTCAATATGTGTGTAACTTGTGTACGTGATCTTATTTTTAATTTTATTACAAGTTGTGGTCCCATTATATTTATTCATGCAGAGGTTAATCACCCTGATTACTGGCCCATGTAGAGATGGTTGCCCACAGTCCAATGTGACTGCAACTGTGTCTGATCCTAATCAGAGAGATTTCAACCTGGGGTATTTTTCACCACACAGCAATAATAAAATTGAGTAGTTCACTTATGTAGTCAGCGGTAAATACTGCAAAAAAAACTGGGCTAGATGCAGTATCATGTATTGCAGCTCAGTTGTATCCAACACCGCAAAACACCGAACCTTAGAAAAAAAAAAAGCAGATAAGAAAATACAAATTATGCACTTCTCTCCACACATAAGTAACTATCCAGTTGACCTTTCAATTTATTCAAACTGTCAGCCTCAACTACCTGTTGAAGCAAATTGTTTCAGTAATCAATGTCTTGCTGGCTGAAAAAGAAAATTGCCACAATCTACTCCAAACCACTTCACCTGTAATTTGAATTTATGGCTCCTAGTTCTGGAATTCTTTATAATCATGAAAATTCTTCATTCATTTTACTAACTCCTCTCAGAGCCATACAGACCTCGATCAGGTCCAAGTTCTATAGCCCACATAATCAAAGCCCTTCCTTGTATGGTTGTCCTTTTGCTGATCTGAACTTAAGAGTATGCTTATCTCTGGACCCTTTCAAGAGCTCAATGTCATTTTCAGATAAGGTCTCCATACTTGAACACAGTGTTCCAAATGGGATCTTAGAATTGTCTTATACAGTGAGATTATGACCTCCTTATCTCTACAGGATAATGTTCAATAAATCATCAATAGGACACCTTTCTATCTGCGCCAGTCTACACTGCTCAGAAAACTTCATAAACTTCTGTCCGTATCACAACTCCCAGATCCCTTTCTTTCTCTACTGTTTTTAATTTGACTATGAGTGTATATTTATTTTGAGGTTGTTATGATCCAAGTGCAAGACTTCCATTTTGCTGCATTAAAATAGTGCTGCCACTTTTCTGACCACCCTTGAAGCCTGTTTAAGTCATCCTGAAGGAGTGCTGCTTGGCACTGATCATTAAGAACTTTTCCAATCTTTTATGCTGTCTGCAAATTTTACCATGTCATATCATGTCATTGGACCCTGAGACTCTGATGTTTTCTATCTACACAAAACATGATTCTGATTGGTTGCTTTTTAGGCATATTAAAATATATGTTGTGTAAAGTGCTTATTGTTTTCACCATGTCCATCCATCTACATGTAATAACTTGACTCCTAATAGATGAATTTTCGTATGTTTTTCCCCCCCTTCCTTTGTTTCATTCCCTTAGAAAAGTTTGTGAAGCCATTCCAGATTTCATTAAAATTGGACCAACAGAAATCACATAATTATTAATGTTCTTGTTTATACTCTGGCACAACCACCAGGTCAGTGTACTTTACAATAAATTGTCTATACAAACTTTAATTGTATTTAGCAGTCCCGGGCTTGAACCCCGATCCACTCAAAGAGCTCATGCTACTGCACTCGCACTCTTGACCACTTGGCTACTTGGCTCCCAGTGGACAGATCTGATGAAGTTTTACAGCACTGTTAGAAAAACTTGTAAAATCAGCTCAAATTTCATTAAAATCAGACCAATAGAAAATTGGTCTGAGCAGCCAATAGAAAATTAGCAATTAGCATTTTTTGTCTGTCCATCTGTTCATTCACATGTAATTACAGGAACTCCTTGACTTACGGAAATTCGACTTTACGTAAGTTTTTGCCTGCCAGTACAAACTTAAAAAATTCATGGAAACGTATTCTACATCCCGTAGGAATAAATGGAGGTATCGTGAAAATATCGTAATGTGAACCCAATAACACTGCTTTTATTATTATTGTTTTTTTTTTGTAATTCGTTCCAAGTCCTTGGAAGTTGAAAATTTCGCTATATTACTAAGCTATTTATCTCTCTAAAAGGTAATATTTATAATGGAAATTGCACTATCCTTTCATCGTTATCATAAGTTCCCATTATAAGAATCAATTTTCGATGCCTTTGTGATATTTTTCTAAAGCATATTTTTGGAGGTCACAACCAAAAACCAAAAAACAATAGAAACAATTTGCACTTTCCGATTTGTGCTTTTCTGTTGGTGCATCTAATTAAAAACGGGTAGTAAACTTGATCTTATTTCATTTGCGATAATACTGATAACTGTAATTGTGTGGGTTTTTACGCTATTATGGTGAAATGTGTTCCCTTCACTGAAATCTTCAAATTTTTAACATTGACAAGACTGCTCTGTATTGGAAAAAAATGCCGGATCGAATATGCATTGCCAAAAAGGAAAATACAATGCCAGGTTTCAAAGCATCAAAAGATAGGGCCACGGTCTTGCTTGGGTCTAATGCAGCAAGAGATTACAGATTAAAACCACTGCATGTGTACCATTCTGGAAATCCTTGTGCATTTAAGGGCATCAATAAGGCCACTCTACCCGTGCATTTCCGATCGAATCAGAGAGCATGGATAACAATATCTCTCTTTGAGGATTGGTTTAAATGCTGCTTCATTCCCGAGGTTGAAAAATATTGTAAAGACAACAAGGTTCCTTTCAAGATTTTGCTTCTATATGACTCTCACGTTCTTCTGAACGTGAGAGTCATATTTTTACCACCAAACACAACTTCACTCATCCAACCTATGGAGTTGGGGTGTTATTTTGAATTTAAAAGCATACTATTTATGCACAACATTTCCTCAGCCATTGTCTCCAGTAGATGAGAAAAATTTTATGTTAAGAGACTTTTGGAAACCTTACAATATTTACCACTCCATTATTAATAAGGCCTGGGGGTTGGAATTACTAAAAGTTATTTAAATGGTGCATGGAAGAAAATATACCCACGGCATGTAAAAGGCTATGAAGGATTTGAAAAAGATGAATCATATGAAGAGGTTACAGATAAGATTGTAAAGGTTGCAGAGCTATTTCAGTTGGAGGTTGATGCCAAAGATGTGGAGGAGTTAACAAAGGAAGAAGAGAAGGAATTATCTAATGAATAACATATTGACTTGCAGGCAGCAATAGTGAAAGAAGAAAATGTGACAAAGCTCAAGATGAACCAAATGAGCAGCCGAGATGCTTCATTGCCAGAGAGATGGCAATGGCATTTTGTGAAATTACATCGCCAATGGCGAGGTTTGAGAAGATGGATCCTGACAGTGAACGATTCTTAAAAGTTAACAGAGAGGTGAATGATATGCTTGCTTGCTACAAAGAAAAGAAAAAAGCCACTGTCCAGTCATCCATTAATATGTTCTTTCTTAAGGTTGAGCGGCCGACCCCTTCTAAATCTCCACAGCCCTTAACCTCCGCAGTAGCGTACTTATCAGCTGAAGATGTCGATTCTGGCAACGATGTTTGAGAGGTAAAACTTTTTTTATCTCTCAAGAAATTTTTTTTTTTTTAAATTGCAAGCTTTTGTAATTTTTCCTGCACATGATATAAAAAATTTAATAAATACAATAAATAATTCTATTTACATGTTCGTCGAACATTTCTTTTTTGATTCAATCAAATCAGTGAGCATAGTTGCGAGTGCTGCACAAGCATGGTGGAAATTCCCCAACTTATGTAGCGTTCTGCGGAACACAACCCTTACGTAAGTCGGGGAGTTCCTGTACTCAACTCTCAGTGGATCAATTTTATGAAATTTTATATCTAGCTCTTTTAAAACGATTTGTCAAGCCTTCCCAAATTTTATTAAAACTGGACCAATAGAAATCTAGAAATTATTTTGCTTTTATTCATATTACTATCCATATACCACAGCTGAAGCACCAGATATTATGTTTGTTGCCATGAATGAAAGGACAATATGGCAGATGCACATAAATGAAATGCTCTCAGTTCATGCACTCATGTTTTTTTTGCTCTTTTTTTTTGGTTATAAATCATGAATTATTACTATTTGCTAACTTACCTGAAATGTAGCACACAACATACATTAACTATTAATCAATATACAGCTTGTTTATAGAATTGATAAACTGCTGATTATCATATTGTATTGTATTGTATTTTATTATTTAAAATTTCTAATTGAGAAAGGAGTTCGACAAGGAGAGACAATATCTCAAAAGTCGTTTATAGGTGCCCTCGAGGAAGCTTTCAGAAGATTTTAGACTGGTCGCAGAAAGAAGTCAATGTGAATGAAGAGCACCTAACCCATTTACGATTTGCAGATGACATTGTGGTCATAAGCCATGTTCCCAAAGAATTAGAGGAGAATCTTAGTTATGCATAGTAAGGATTTTGGACTAAAGATGAATATGGCTAAAACAAAAGTAATGATGAACAAGTATGCCACAGAAAGGGATATAATGATTGAAGGAGCAGTAATCGAAAAGGTGGAGTCATATACTTATCTGGGACAAGTCACTGGCTGTAATAATGATAAATGGCTGGAAGTCAAAGAAGAATAGAATTTGGATGGATAGCATTCAGGAAATATAGTCACATATTGGGAAGCAATATCCCAATTTGCCTGAAATGTAAAATAATGAACCAATGTATACTCCCCACCATGACTCATGGAAGTGAAACTTGGGCTCTCACCAAAAGACTGAAAGAGATACTGAGAACGACACAGCAAAGAATGGAACGAATTATATTGAGAATCAGACTGTTAGATTAGAAGAGAAACACATGGATTAGGCAGCAAACTCAAGTAAAGGACATTCTTATCAAAACTAAAGAACTAAAATGGTCTTGGGCAGGACACATAGTTCGAAGACATGATGACAGATCGACTAAGAAAATAACAGAATGGTGCCCAAGAGGAACTAGAAGAAAACCTGGAGGCAACGACGGAGATAGATAGTTGAAATTCACGAGTTTGTGGGTAGTAAATGGATGGCCATTGCACATAACAGAAGGAACTGGAAAGTTGCTGGGGAGGCCTTCATCCTGCAGTGGATTGAAAATGGCTGATGAAGATGATGACGATTGTATTTTATTTCATTTCATTGATATTTGTGAATTTTTAACACGATTAATAAAAGTTACTCTCACTCAACAGCATGACAGAGAGACAGTATTTGCAAAACATATCAAATGGTTCTGCAAGTTACTCCCAAGAGCTGCTAATAAAAATTACTGAGCAATGTTCCCCCCTTGTATTCTAAGTGAGGTGATGCACATGATTTTCTCATTTCTGATCAAGTTTCCAAAGATGAAAAGCATCATACAAAGTGGCAATGAGAAAATAGGAGAGTAAAGTTTAAATTTAACCAGTAACCACATACAGAAACAAGTTAGCTTTCAGATTTTTGCTTATGTGACTAACTTTATTGCTATATACAGGGAATCCTGTTGTGGTACTGATAAAAATGTGTATATATTCTGCTTCCATAGATAAAATTAAAGTAGATACATCATCATCATTTAGCAATGGGAAAGTCATATGCTAAAAAAAAAAAAATTCTGAACAAGTCCAAACTCTATTATTTCCTCACATATGAGAATACAAAATAATCACCACATTTGTTGGCTTATAAGACGCTGCGGTGTGAAACACACACCCTAATTTTGGAACAGTAAATTTAAGAAAAATAAACTTTTCAAAAATATTTATTGTTAATACAATGGAAAGTTAAAATTCAATAAATATAAAACCCAAAAGAAAATAAAAAAAGGCATAGCATTATTATTTTTATTATTTTAGTATTATTCAACTTCAGATTCATTACTGACTTGATCATTATTATCTCACCATCATCATAATCCTCTTCAATAGTATCACTGTCACTCTGATACAATAAATGATCTTCAGTGCAATCAACTGCATTACTTAAACCACATTTTTTAAAGGAATTGACCACAATTTCAGTCTTAACATCAGGCCATGACTTCAGCACCCATTCACACACTTGTCTATTTCTGGATGTTTCATCCTTCCTGTAGGCATCATATCATGGTTACCACTCCATCATCCATTTATTCCATTGCTCCCGCATCTCATTCTTGAATGGCTTATGCTGACATCTAACAGTTGTAACTGAGAAGTTAAGCCACCCAGAATTAGCATTAGAAGAGGCATATGATGCAAGAAAACAAGCTTATTTCATCCATTTCATCCATCCATTCGCTCTAGAAGTTTGTCCACTTCTTCCTTGAATTTATTTAAGTTATCAACTTCAACGACAGATGGAAGTTTGTTCTAGTAATCAACTATCCGCTGGCTAAAGGCAAATTTCTGCACATCTATTCAACAACTGTCTCTCCTCAGTTTTAGTTTATTCTCCCTCAGGTTTGTAATCTGAGCAAGTGGAAGAATCCCATCAGCATTGAGCCTGCTCAATCCATTCAATAATATCACCTCACATGCCTAGTCTCCAGATGCTGAAATTTGCAGAAATTAAGCCTTTCTTTGTAAGGGCACCCCTTTGTTCCCCTCACCAGTCTTGTTGCTATTCTCCGTACACATTCTAGCAACTCTACATCCTTTCTAAAATTAGGCTTGCAGACCTGTAACACAGTACTCAAGGTGTGGTCTGACCAATGCCTTATACAAGGAAATAATCACCTTCTTATCTCTGCTAGTAAAATCCCTGCATATCATTAACAAAACCACATGACCTACTCTGGCAGCCCATCTGCACTGCTCAGAAAACTTCACATCTGACTGCACAATTACCCCCAAGGTCTCTTTCATCTCCACTACCCTGAGTGTAATACCACCCAGTTGGTACACCGATGAGTCAAAACATTTATGACCAGTGAGTCATTATGCAAATCGAAGCAACTGCACGTGAACTACAGCATGTGTGCTGATCGGGACACAGTATAAAAAACACCTGATACTGAGCTCCGTTAATCAGGGTTACTCTTGTTCTTCATCAGATGGGAAAGGCAGCGGACTTAAGCGAGTTTGACAAAGGCCAAATTGTAATGGCCAAACGACTGGGTCAGAGCATATCCAAAATGGTGCGGCTGGTGGGATGCTCACGGTCAACCTTTGTCAGTACATACCGAAAGTGGTCCGAGGAGGGGGAACCCACGAACAACCACGGCTCACTGATGCTCGAAGGCTCTCCCCGATGGTAGGTGGCAACAGAAGGGTGACTGTGGTACAACTCACTGGTGACAGGGGTAATGTGTCACAACACAGTACATCGAACCCTGCTGAAAATGGGGGTGCATAGCCGCAGGCTGCTCCGAGTGCCCATGCTAACCACGGTTCACTGGCAACAGTGCCTACAATGGGCACGTGAACATCGAAACTGGACCTTGAATGATTGGAAGAAGGTCATCTGGTCCGATGAATCACATTTCCTGTTGCACCATGTGGACGGCCGGGTATGTATGCGTCATTTACCTGGGGAAGTGATGGTGCCTGAATGCACCATGAGACAAAAACAAGCTGGTGGCGGCAGTGTCATGCTTTGGGTGATGTTCTGCTGGCATACCCTTGGTCCAGTCATCCATGTACCAGGCACTCTGATGTCTACCACCTACCTAAACATCACTGTTGATCAGGTACACCCTTTAATGGCAACGGTCTTCCCCTCTGGTGGTGCCGTCTTTTGGCAGGATAATGTGCCATGCCCCCCCCCCCAGATCGTTTGAGACTGGTTTGCAGAACATAAGGAAGACTTGCAAGTATTGCCCTGGACTCTAAATTCCCCAGACATCAATCCCATTGAGCATCTGTGGTTATTTTTGGGACAGCAACTCCAATCTGTGGCATCTCAACCACGGACCTTACAGGAGTTAAAGGATCTACTGGTTATAAGTTGGTATCAGATACCACAAGTCACATTTAGAAATCTTGTATCATCCATTCCTTGCCGGGTATGAGCTGTTTTGGCTGCACGTGAAGGACCAACATCGTATTAGGTAGGTGGTCAGAATGTTTTGGCTCATCGGTGTATATTTCTCTGGGGATACTGCTATCCATTGGTGCGCTGTGAATATTTTAACAATGGGCTTGCAGTTTTGCTGACTTTTTGATGCGAAACACCCTTGGGGATTCTTGCTGAGTAAATTTGATCCGTCATGGAAGTGAAATTATCTGCAGCTTCTGCCAGAGATGCTTCCCACGTTCACATTAGCCTGCGCTGAGCACTCACTAGTAGTGCAATTAGATCAAGTGACACATTTTTTGTGACCGGTATGATTTCTCAAGTCAGCCTGGTCATCATGATGATACCTGGATACGATAATATCTTGAGTTCTAACAGTTTAGAATTTTTGAATAGTATGACATCACAATCATACTTCCTAAAGTAAGTATGTTTGCAACAATACAAGTATTTGTCCTACGACTGCAACAATACAAGTATTTGTCCTATGACTGCAACAATACAAGTATTTGTCCTATGACTGCAACAATACAAGTATTTGTCCTATGACTGCAACAATACAAGTATTTGTCCTATGACTGCAACAATACAAATATTTCTCAACAATTTATTTTTTAATCACGCATTTTTGTAACATTCCATTGTTAGGTGCCCCTAACAGCTGCATATGTGCCCCTAACAGCTGCATTTTATTTTGTAATCAATATACAAATCAAAATATCTAAAAGAAATTTGAAGGATTCACATAAAACCATCTACTGCAGGTACTCAGAACATGTGCCACTTTTTTATGCGTCTTCCTTTTTTTTTTTTTTTTAACAACTAGGGAAATATAATGGATACACTTTTTTTCATGATAAAATTTTAATATTACAGATAAAAAATAACATGAAATATTTCCCATAACACAAATAAAAACTATCACAAAACATTCTACAATATAAAAACAAATATTGCATAAAAAACAAACTCTTCTAGAAAAGGTACACAAAAATCACAGATTACATGAAAAAAAAAAATTATTATACAAATATTCAAGAAAAATTTATTCTAAAAATTTCCATATACTTCTATGGAAATTAATATTTCATGTCAATCTTCTGTTTTGCTCAATAGCTGAGCAATGATTTGACTTAACGATCCGGATCAAATTGAAGCAATGGTTTTTCCATTTAGATGTATGCTTATCATAATCTGCAACGAGTTTAACTGTCAACATTATTCATTCATCACGCTGAAAGCTCGCTCAGCTTCAGCACTGCTAATCACAATGGTTTCAAAGATATTTCGAGCTTTCTTAATTGAAGAGAGAATTTCATTTGATTTTAAAGATAAACTGACATCATTCGTGGCTGTCTTCGACAAAATCTCTAAAATCAATGTTTATTTCATATTTTATCAGAAAACTTAAATTTCATATTCGTTTTTCACCGTCTTGCCACAGAGATGAAAGTTCTTTCATATTCCACGATTCTGGGTAGCATATGTTTAAAATTTCTTTCAATTCCTCTCGTTAATAGTATCATTATTCTCTTTATTTAATTTAAAATTACTCTGTTGCATTAATAACTTATCTTTAATAACTTGTCATGAGGTAATTTTTTTAAATGTGTTCTTACTTTCGATTTTGATTCCTTCAAATTGTTTCAACTTTAACATGCTCTCAATTTTAGCTTCATAATTTCCTTCAGAATTTTTCAAATTAGCGATAGCATTGATAGTTAGAATAATTAATTTATCTGCTTTTACTAAAGTGATGCTGTGACTTTGTTGTTGTTGTTATTTGGTTTTTAGGAGCATTAGCAACTAAGGCCATAATGCTCCGGGGATATGCAGTGGTCATTCCCTGACCTTTCCGCATCCTCCGCATTTGATGGTCACGGGCTCGAACCTTGGTCTAATCATGAAGCGTCTGCTACGCATTACTGCTCCTGCCCACCTGGCTATGGAGGCACCCGCTGCGACTTTGTAAAGTTTCGGGAAGGTAAGAGAGCTCCTGCAGGTGTCGATCATTAGTGCTAAATCGTTAAGAAATTCTAGATTAAAAAGTCGGCTTAATAATCCAGAATATTTAACTTTCTGATTCAAAATGTTTGCACAAAGCGAGATAATTCCTACAACCTGCAATTGCTGTCTGCACACTACAATCTGCCCATTGTGATCTGAACACACAGCCGATCTGTATAGTTTCCACATCAAGTTCTTTAGCAATAATCTTTAATTCGCACTGGTTTGTTGGACATTGGTAATATAACATACAATTTTTTTTTTTTTTTAAATCATTGCCTGTATGCCATTATATTTTGGAACATTTTCTTCACAGTGAAATTCTGACCCAGTTTCCAAATCTGCCAACATTTCATCTTCGGAAAGTATACTTAACATCTTAGTTACCTCATCCCCCCCCCCCGACTTTGCTACTGTTATTAGTTCTTTGAATATTGTGCAAAATATCGGAATCATGCAGATATTCAACTACTGTGACCATGTAAACAAAAACAGGAGAAATATACTGAAACAAGTGCATCACTCACTTCTCGGAATAACATATGACTTCTTGTTGGAGTCAAGGGGAACCACAACACAGGTTGACCAGAGGCTATTATCCATCTCAGGAATCCTCTTAATCCTCTGACTGGATATGGAAAACTAGTGTGACTTCACGAAATGTGGCTGCATAGGTTTTACGGACCCCACTAACGCTGTGGAATGGTAATCCCTTTCATCCTTAACTCGCGCTTTCTCATTACCTAAATTGCCTAAAGGCCAGAGGTGAGAACAATGTGTACAAAGTTTTCTCTTGTAATCCATTCGTTCTATGGAAACTATTTTAAATGTAATTCTCCCAAGGGGAATTCAAAAAAATTCACAATAAAGAAGTTCACTAAACAGAGGCCCGACTGTAATTAACTCAAAAATGAAGCAATTTTGAAATACATAACTGGTCGATTGTGTCATTAAAATGCTGGAGATGGGGTCCCACTTGCCCCACCGTAGTTCCGGCTCTGGAAACTCAATAATTGGATTCAGCATTTCATTTGTAAAATAAATGATCGTTTCAATAATGGGCTCACAAATTTTCAAAAAAATAACAATGGGCTCTCACAAGCCCATGCGAGCCCATTATAGCTCGCCACTGCTGCTATCCATATGCAATACTTTGCATTTGTCTAATGTTAAAGTTCAGTTGCCACATCTCATCCCATCTGCTCAACTTTTCCAGATCCCGTTGCAGCGGCATACTGTTATTAACAAACTCTGCCAACCTTTGTATCATCTGCAAACTTTGACATTAAGCTTCATATACCTTCATCAATACCACTGATTTATACACAAAACAACAATGGGCTCAACACTGAACCCTGAGGTACATCACTAATAACGTTAGTACAAAAAGAGCAGTGTCCATTGATTACTACTCTCTGTCTTCTCTCCTTCAACCATCCTTTTATCCATTGTAGCAACTTGCCCTTAATCTGATACTGCTCCAATTGGTACAGTAGTGTTCCATGTGCAACAGTATCAAAAGCTTTCCTAAAATCCAAGTATATGATATCAAAATTATTTTTTGCATTCAGGTCCATCCTTTGTGACCACGTCATAATATTCAATCAAATTGGTCAGACAACACTTCCCCTTAACAAACCATACTGTGTCTGAATTATTACTGCAGTCTTGTCTAGATGATCCTGCAATGCTTCTTTAACCAGTGACTCCATTATTTTCCCTGGAACAGAAATCAAACTAACAGGTCTGTAATTACTCGTGTCACCCGTTGATCCCCCTTTGTGAATTGGAGATAAATTTTCACATCTCCAGTCCATGGGGACTTTCCCTGAGTCAAATATGCTCTCATAATTAAGGCTAAGGGTTTGCTTACTTCTTTTGCTTCCTTTAATATAACTGGATAGATCCAATTTACCCCAGGTACCTTTCTTATGTTTAACTTCAACAATTCTCCTCCAATTTGCTCTGTTATTCCAAAATCATTTAACTCCCTGTTAGAATTTGATAAACATCTGGCATTCTTCTCTTTGAATAACTCATGTGTGAAAGTAGATGCAAAATACCCATTTAGTTTGGCAGCTATCTGAGAGTGATCACCCACAGCCAAACCATTGATATGGGAACAATAACCCCAAAAGAAATGTACCAACTGTGTGTTACTACACTCAGGGAAGTGGAAAGTGAAAAAGACCTCAGGGTAATTGTGCAGTCAGATATGAAGTCCATTGAGCAGTGCAGATGGACTGCCAGGGCAGGTCATGGAGTCTTGTCAATGATATATAGCAATTTTGCTAGCAGGGAAAAGGAGGTGATTATCCCATTGTACAAGGCAATGGTCAGGTCCCACCTTGAGTACTGTGTACAGGTCTGGAGGCCTAATTTTAGGAAGGCTGTAGAGTTGCTAGAATGAGTTCAAAGAAGGGCAACAAGATTGGTGAGGGGAATAAAGGGGTGTGCTTACCAAGAAAGGCTTAAGTTCTGAAAATTGCAGTGTCTGGAAAGTAGGCACATGCGAGGTTATCTGATTGAGGTGTATAAGGCCTTGAATGGGTTGAGCAAGCTGAATGCTGATGAGATTCTTCCTCTTGCTCAGATTAAGAATCTGAGGGGCATAGATTCAAATTGAGGAAAGACAGTTGAATAGATGCACGGAAATTTGCCTTTAGCCAGCAGGTAGTTGATTGGTGAACAGGCTTCCATCTTTTGTTGTGGAAGTTGATAGCCTAAATAAATTTAAGGCTGAGCTGGACAGGCATTTGGAACAAATGGAGGGTTTTTTTTTTTTTTTTGCTGATGCTGCATAAGCTTGCTTTCTTGCATTATGCCTCTACTAATGCTAATTCTAACATCAAGTAGACCAATCTAATTCATCCCCTTCCTTCTAGAGTTTACTTAAGTAAAGAAGTCTTTGCATCCTTTGCAAAAGATTTCTCATAATCTGCCTTTGCTTGCCTAACCTCCTTTGTGAATTGATTACAGGCTAGCTTACATCTACCATAAGCCTCTGTGTCACCTGATAATTTATATGCATCCCATGCATTTTTCTTCTGTGTCACGAGTCTTATTAGTTCATCTGACATTCATTTGGGCCTAAACCTTGAACAGTATTTCTTAGTCGGAACAAAAAGCTTCCAAGATTCCAAGTAGTAGCTTCCAACATTATTTCCTTGAATGCTTCCCATTTAGAATTTGCTGTTGGTAACATCATCAGTTGTCCCACTGTATACAATTTAAAACGTCTCTGAGACCACTGTAGTGACGTTTGTGAAAGCAAAAATCCTTCCCTTTACCCTTGATGGTAGCTCCATCTTTAAGTAAATCCCACATCAGTACAGTGATGTGGGATTCTAAAAAAAGAAAAAAAATTAACCTTTCAACTCTATAAAACTCATATTTTGTATATTTTAAAATTTTATACTTTTTATATATATTTTGTATATCATAAACATAAAACTGTAAAGTTTAAAAACTCACTATTTATATATATACATATTTACAATTAGCCTCCCTTCCTTCTCAAGTGAACAGCACTCACAACGTCCAGGAAGGCAATATATTTCTCCTTACTTTGAAAAAGTTCATGGCAGCTATATGAGTCGGTGCCAAGCCTTCCTGCAAATTGTCTTTTTATATCATCATACCCTGGACAATATTTCATAATGTGCTACATATCCTTGGTGCACCCACATCCATATAATTCATTAGACTATACTCCAAGCTCTTCTAATATTTTTCTAAGCCCATGCCCCGTCACCAGCATAGTCACAAACATGCCAAGAGTAGGCCAATGTTTTAACTTCATCTTATTAACTGTGTCAACTCCAGGAATAAACTTGAGTGACACAGCCCAACTCAGAACCATCCCACCTTTGTATGCCACATAATTCAATTTGTAAACTCTTTTTCTCCTTCTTTAAATCTAACCTACTATGCTGTCTTGTCATATCTATACAAGCCTTCATACCCATAATTTCAATACAAGTTTTTCTTAGTGGCACATTCTAAAGATTTCTTGGCAATTACTAAATCAATAGGTTCTTTGCCTGCAACAACTTGCAAGGCATCATTTGAGACAGTTCTACAGGATCGTGTCACTCCGAGTAGGGCAAATCTCTGCGCAGAAAGGAGACTCCTTCGAACATGGCTATAGTTCACTCTATAATCTCATGCCCCACAAGCATATATCATGATCGGTACACAAACACATTTATACAGAAGATAAAAGGATTTTTTCCCTTGATTCCCCAATCGACTTGCAGTACTTTCTTCAACTTCATATAAATGGATCTAGTTTTATCCTTTATATACCAAGCATGAGACAAGAATGTCACTCGTTCATCTACAATAACCCCCAGGCATCTGACCAAGGGGCATATGATATGGAGCTATTAAACAGCCTGACTGTTGGGTGTCTACTTTCACTCAGCTTACCTCTTAATATTACCATATGAGTCTTGCTAAGTGAGATTTCCATTTTATGTTTCTCAACCCAGGTCTTCACCACTGACAAAGCCATTCTAGATCTTTCTTCAAGCTGCTTCCTTGACAGCCTATACACCAACAATATTAAGTCATCAGCATAGGCCATCAGGTTGCAGCTTGTCCATGGTTTTTTCCCAACACCGACAATGTCACAAATTTTGACATGGAAAGCTGCAGTTTCAAGCTGAGAAGTCTAATAATGATGGTGGGAGATGACAAGGTGGGCTATGGGGGTAAACAGGCATATACTACCACCTGTCGATCTTTGCAAGGAGCAGCATGAAAATGAAAGTTAAAACTGGCAGAGAGAGAGAGTGCCTGTCACTTTTGAGTGTAAGCCATGTCTCAGCAACTGCAAGGAAACTGTAGTTGTCATTGGCAAGTAGATCCAAAAGAGATTGAATCTTGGCTCCTAGCATTTTGGAATAATATGCTGATCTCACAGATTTGTACACGTTAGCATTAGTAGAGGCATATGACGCAAGAAAGCAAGATTATACAGCATCGGCAATAAAAATAAATAAAACAAACCAACCAAACTACTCACACTATTTGACCTCCCTTTCTAATAATTTGTGCAATCCTTAAAATTTAATCAAACTACACAAAACCAAATGGAAGTTCATAAGAATTCAATTACTCTCTGGTCGAAAGCAACATTTTGCATGTCTATCCTGTGACTATTCCTTTTCAATTTAAACTTATTTCTTCTTGAATGCATTAACAGGGAAAAAATAAATCAGCATTTAGTAGCTGAAACCCATTTAAAGCCTTAAACACTTCAATTAGGTATCCTCACAGGTGACTAGTTTCCAGACACTACAATTTTCAGAACTCTAGTCTTTCTTCATAAGAGTATCCTTCTGTGGCCCTGATTAATCTTTTTGCTCTTCTTTGCAGACATTCCAACAGTTTTACATTCTTCCTAAATTAGGCTTCCAAATGTTTATGAACCACTCATGGTATGGTCTAACCCAGTGGCGAGCAAACTTATTTCACTCGCGACCCCCTTTATTAAATAAAAAATTGACCTGACCCCTCAATGTAAAACCTGAGGTAGGATGACCAGACTTTTTAGCAAGGAAAAATAGCATGTAGTAGAAAATTTTATTCAACTACCGAGAAAAGAATAAAAAAATTGTTTCCATTTTAATTTCCACATTAAAATAATTTTTTTTAATTTCCACATTAAAATAATTTTTTTTAATTTCCACATTAAAATAATTTTTTTTAATTTCCACATTAAAATAATTGTTTAATATTTTAATTGAATACAGCAAGAACAACAAATCAAATTCTAATTCTTCAATTAAGATTACAAACCAATAAAAAAGATGAATGATTTTAAAACAAAACAATTTATGAGAAAGATGAGCTTGGATAATATTTGATCCATATTTGAAATTGCTAATCTCGTTTCATCTTCTGGATCAAGTCTGGAATGCTGTTTTGCTTTTATAGCTGTTAATTTTGAGAAACAAATCTCACATAAATATGTAGACCCGAAAGGTAACAATGTTTGTTTCGCCATTTTTGAAAATTGTGGTTACTCGTCTCGAAGAGAAAGCACAAGATGTAGTCTTGAAACGAGCATGTAATGCTTTGTCAGCGACAGGTCAATGAGATCTAACTTTTGCTGAATGGTAATTTCAGGATAGTTTTCAAAAGCAAAGGGATCGAATCCAATACAACTTTTTTTTTTTTCTGGAGATACATTAAATGGTTTGAAAAAAATTCTTAATTAGCATTGTTAGGTAGGTGGCAATGATATCCTTAAATTGTAAAATGTCAATATTATTAACAAAATCAGAAAACCGTGGGAACATTTCAAATTCAGTTTTCCAAAGATTAAGTTTCTTTTTGAAAGTTTCTATTTTATCACTGAGTACTGTATTAATATATTTTTCCCCGTCCTTGAAGACTTAAATTTAAATCATTAAGTTTTTCAAAATTATTTAAAAATAATTTTTGATTTATAAATAGTTGAGCAAAATTCTGATTTTTATATGATAAAAACAATAAAACTTCACGTCTTCTTTGAGGTCAAAAAGAAGTGTTTCTTTTTGACCTCAAACAAGAAGCATATATAAAAGAAGCTTGTCATAACCGGATCCCAATTCGTTGTGAAGTATAGTGAAAACTTTTCACTGTAATTTGCAATGAAGTATTAAATAGCAAACTTTTCACTGAAAAGTCTGCTATTTAAGCGTCTACTTTTAATAAAGCTGATCACAAAGCTTTTAATAAAGCTGTATCATTCAAAACTTTGCAGAGAGAACAAGAGATTCAGCAATAGTGTGCAATTACAAATTTTTTCCTCATCAAATATGAAACTTCCAACGATGCTCTTAAAGGATTACAAGGAACTGCCATATGTTTCTTCATAAAAGATTTCACACTTTTTATGGCGCATCTTTTGAAAAAGGATTCAGTTTTTCCATTAGCTCTGGATGTTCGTTTGTAAGTGTCATTAATTTAAGAGGTTTCATGTTTTCGTTAGACAGTTTTTCATAACATATTATGCACACAGGACTTTGCTCATCATCAACAACAATGTAACTGAAGCTGTACTTCAAAAATTCCTCTTGATATTTTCCAGTTTTTTTCACTCCTTTTCATTAAGAATATGAGGCTCTCTTCCAGAAATTGGTGGTTGCACTAAACTTTAAATAACATTAGTGTCCAAATTTTCACTTGATATATTTCTTACCTTATTAGCTTCTGAAGTATCTGTAGCAACATTATTATCGTCACTCCTCGGCCCTTTTGTTCTGATTACCCGATTGTCTGGTAAAATATATATTTTTTTTCTTCTTAAAAACAACTATAATAACATGAAACGAGCAATATAAAAAGTATAAAGTGGCAGAAAAATGAAAAACGCTTCCAAATTCACAAACGAAAGCACCAAATTATGAAGTAGAATAAAGCACGTATGCAACAGATATACTATTTACTGCCACCGCATATTCGCACCTCTGGCCTTTAGGCAATTTGAAAATTTGTTGTTGTTATTTTGGTTTTTTGGAGCATTAGCAACTAAGGCCATATTGCTCCGGGATATGCGGTGTTCATTCCCTGATCTATCAGCATCCTCCGTATTTGGTGGGGACGGGCTCGAACCCCGGTCTAATCAAGAAGAATGAAAATTTGTGCTGTTGGAAACACGAATTATGAGCTAACGGGATTACGGTTCAGCAAGTGTACTGAAAAGTATTAATACATACTGAGAAGTCGCACTAGTCAGCCGCTTTCTGTGTGTGTCCATAGCCAGAGAGGAAATTAAGGTGTATTCACGGTGCAGCCAATAATAAAGAAAGTCACTTTTTTTTTCTTTTTTTTTTGATAGTTGTTGGTGCATTGGCTTCTGTGGCCATAATGCACCTCCCAAGGTTTTTGCAGTACTTTGATCCAAGCCCAAGGGGGGATTCGAACCCGTGACCTCTGGGTTGCTAGGCAGGCACTTTACCCACCCGGCTAGCCCGGTCGGTAAAGTCACCCTAAAAAAAAAAAAAAGTTGCAGTATGATTTATTCATATCTCAGACTTTGAGTAGTAAGGTCTCTACAGCTACAGTATTGAAAAAAAGGAATTTTAACAACAGGTTTTTTAGCTTTTATGTAGACAAAAAATAATTTTATTTAAAAATTGCAGTGACCCCTTTAATTTATCCAGAGACCCCTCTGGGGATCGAGCCCACACTTTACACACAACTGGTCTAACCAATGACTTATCCAATGAGACAACTTTCTCTGTTTTTACTATCAAAATTACTGTATACATCAATTATAGAACCACCAATGAGCTGTCATAGTAGTCTATCTGCATAGCTCAGAGAAATTCATGCTGGACTATACAATTATCTCAAGGTCTTTTTCACTCACTACTACTTTGGGTGCATCATCATCATCAGCCATTTTCAATCCACTGCAGCACGAAGGCCTCTCCATTTACTACCCAAAAACTCGTGAATTTCATCTGTCCATCTGAGTAGTTGCCTTCCAGATTTTCTTCTAGGTACCATTCTGTTATTTTTTTAGTCCATCTGTCATCATGTCTTCAAACTATGTGTCTTGCCCAAGACCATTTTAGTTCTTCAGTTTTGATAAGAATGTTCTTTACTTGAGTTTGCTGCCTAATCCATGTGTTTCTCTTCTTATCTAACAGTCTGATTCCCAATATAATTTGTTCCATTCTTCACTGTGTAGTTCTCAGCTTCTCTTCCATTCTTTTGGTGAGAGCCCAAGTTTCAAGAGCCCAACTTCCATAAGTCATGGTGGGGAGTATACATTGGTTCATTATTTTACATTTCAGACAAATTGGGATATTGCTCCTCAGTATGTGACTATATTTCCTGAATGCTATCCAACCAAAATTTATTCTTCTCTTGACTTCCAGCCATTTATCATTATTACAGCTGATGACTTGTCCCAGATAAGTATATGACTTAACATTTTCAATTACTGCTCCTTCAATCATTATATCCCTTTCTTTGGCATACTTGTTCATCATTACTTTTGTTTTAGCCATATTCATCTTTAGTCCAAAATCCTTACTAACTCTGCATAACTGATTAAGATTTTCCTCTAATTCTTTGGGATCGTGGCTTATGACCACAGTGTCATCTGCAAATTGTAAATGGTTTAGGTACTCTCCATTCACATTGACTCCTTTCTGCGGCCAGTCTAATCTTCTGAAAGCTTCCTCAAGGGCAGCAGTAAACAGCTTCAGAGAAATTGTCTTTTGTCGAACTCCTTTCTCAATTTTAAATTTGCTACTGTCTTTCTCTACTCTGATAAAGGAGCGTTCTCATATATTTTCTTGAAAATCATAATGTATGGGGTATCTATGCCTTGTGTTTCCAGTGCCCAAAACATTGCCTTATGCTGTATGGAGTCAAATGCCTTTTCATAATCACAAATGTCAGGCATAATGGTGTTTTATATTCATCTGCTTTCTCCATTAGCTGTGATATTACGTGAAGGTGATCCATAGTTGAGAATCCAGTCCTAAAGCCAGCTTGCTCTTTCGGTTGATTCTCATCAAGTATTCTTTCTAATCTGTTAGTAATGACCCTTGTGAACAACTTGTAGATGTGGAATAACAAGCTAATTGGTCTATAATTTCCAATTTCTGATTTATCTCCTTTCTTATGCAGCAAAACTATGATTGCATTATTCCACTCCATTGGGTAGTACTGCACTTTGGGTGCAGTACTACCCAATTGGTAAGTAATTCTGGACTTACTACTACCAGAATGCCAGTACTTTGCACATATCGGTGTTAAACCTCAACTATCACTTTTGATCCTATCTGCTTAATTTATTCTAGTCTTGTTGAAGTAGTATACTCAATTTACTGTTTAACCAACCTGCCCACTTTTCAATTATCAGCAAACATAGATTTACAGCAAATATCAGTAAACACTAAAAACAGTAAGGGTTCAACAGCAAGCCCCGAGGGACACATTTTGGAAGAATATGTCCTCCTCTCTCTCTCTCTCACACAGATTAGTAACCATTTTCACTCAACCATCCCTTTAACTATAGAATTTTAATGGGATTCAAAGTAGACTTTTTCCAAATGGCATGTCAGGAGAAAACTCATAACTACCATGCTAGTTTTCCACATTCCTGAATGGCTGTGATCAAATTTATTTGATACCCCCCACCCCCATAGGAATTTTTTTTTTAAAAATGCTAAAATGTTTGAAGAAAACATTTCATTATGATTCCATATATGGGATGACAAGAAAAGAAGCTTTGTATTTTCCAGAATTTTTTGCTCATACTTAAAAACACTAATATATGCAGTATTATGGAGTATTTTCAAGAAATTTGCTACTTTGAAATATGTATACAAATATATAAAACTATTTGGACTATTTTACTTATTTTCAATCAAAATGGAATGGAATAAATAATTAAATTCATGAATTGCATTACTTGTTCATGTAAATTTATTATGATTTTTGTTAAAATAGTGTCAAGAGAAACTTACCAAAACAGAACTAATCATAGTTGTAAGGGCAAAAATTGTTGCACAGTCTTTCATTGTTGAGCCACTGTCAAACGAACCCTGTGTGTCCATTAATATTACTGCCACCTGGAGAGAAAATAAAATAAAATAAACAAATTCTAATATTGCTATTCTAACTGGACTTATATAACACATAAAAATTATTTTTACAAAATGGAACTCTGAAAAATTGTATCATCTATTCATATCTGTTTTTAGTTTTGACTAAAAGCATACTATATAAAACAATGAGAACCAATTATTCTTTGATGTATCATGTGTGACCCCAACCCCCATAAAAATATTTCATATTATGAGTTTGTCATAAATATAGGATATACAATATGACAACACTTTACTCAAACAAAAGCCATAAAAGTGGTAAACATAAAAATACACCGAAGATGGGGTTTCGAATATCTTTGAATCACCTAATCAGAGCAGAAGGAAATATTGACACATATTTATACTAAGAAGACCAGAAAACCATGAAATACAAATAAAGTTTTAAAAATAATAGTTTGCAAATATCAGAGGAAAAAATGATATCTGAGTGATTATACTACTATTTATCAATGTGGAAAGGCCTTTGTTTTATTCTGAAATAGAACACTTCCCATGGAGATACAGAGTGGACCAGAACAAATCAAAACCTGACCAAAAATTCAAAAAATAAAAATAAATAAAAATAACTGGTAAAATAAACCTTGTAATTTAAAAGAATTAGTGCTTTCATTTGGCCAATACTCTGGAGACCAGACAGTTGTATCATATCTCAATAAGTGAATAAGTATTTTCATATTATGTGTGTATTATCCACCTTATCTCCAAATTCTTTAAATTTACACATTAGTATTTTTTAGGGTCACAAAATTACTTCCACCACTTTACTTTTGACTCTTATGGTATTAAATACTTCAATAACTGAACAATATATTATAAAAAGAATTACCTGCATGTTGCTGCCTCTTTTCAGAATTATCATGGCATGTAAACCATAACAAAAGTGAACCTAGCATAGTCACATTTGATTACAGAAATGTAACTAAATGTTTTTACAAAGTACTGATGAATTTAAGGTTCAGGTAAGTAGGCACAATTTCACAAGCAAAAAAAAAAAAAAAAAAATTTATTTTGTTAGTGGGCATATTTAAAAAAATGCTGTTAAGAAAGGATCTTCCTTAGATACTGCAGAAATTCATGGTGACTGCAGGTCAAAAATACAAGAGTCATGGTGACTGCAGTGAAATACATGCAATGCTGACTTGAACTGCAATCGCTGATATTACCATATTGCAGAAATTAATTGTGTAATTACACACTCTCTAACATTAAGAATAACCAAAATATTTCTCGGAACCTATTTCAGAGGCATATTGTATAGTTATCATAATAACTGTACTGCATTTCCAAAATATCTGTAATAAGATTTTTTTTTTTTAAAGAATAATATAGAAAGAAGAATTTTTTTATAGCTTTCCAAATGATTAAACTAAGAAATGGCACCTCAAAACTGCACTGAAGTGACTAGAAATGGCATTTCAATGCAATAGTGATAGAAGCAAGTGAAGAAAAATGAAGAGGAAGCTCAGGAGACTTTTTTATTCCAAGGAGATCATGCAGCTCAACTATTTAAAGAAGTCTTGACAACTCCTACTCAGAAAAATGAGAACTTCATGAAAAGTTGGGCAGAGAAATGAATGCAGAACTTAGTAAGCACCAATATCAACTGATCAGTTTAATGCAAAGAACCCTGACATCTATTCCAGTTAAAATAACAGCAAAGAATCTCTGTTATCCAGCCAAAGAATCATTCACAGTTATTGGATCTCTGACTAAAATAAGGCTTCCAGATCTTGAAATTCAATTTCGCCAATAGCCCAAGTGAATAAAATCATTTTTGCCAACGTTGCGGACAAAATACATTTCAAAGACTGTTTTTACATCTAAATGGACATGGTGAATACAAAATTTCTCTGGAGAGTGCAGTGATAGCGATTTGTTTCTCATATCACTTTGGTGATGTTAGAAACAAAAAAGAAAGAAAGCAAGCTTATAGAGCATCAGCCAAAAAAAAAAAAAAAAAAACACCTCTTCCCATTTCACTCATTCCATCACTCCAAATGTTTCTCTAGTTCAGCCTTAAATTTATTCAAGCTATCAACTTTCACAACAACAACAACAGATGGAAGTCTGTTCCAGAAATAAAATACCTGCTGGCTAAAGGCAAATTTCCACACATCTATTCTACAACTTGCTTTCCCCAATTTGAATCTATGCCCCTCAACTTCTTAATCTGAGTGAGTGGAAGTATCCCATCAGCATTGAGCCTGCTCAAAATATTCAAGGCTTTGTACACCTCAATTAGATTGCATCACAGGTGCCTAGTCTCTAGATGCTGCAACTTTTAGAATTTAGGCTTCTCCTGGTAAGAGAACCCCTTTGTTCCTCTCACCAATCTTGTCTTATACTGTACTCATTCTAGCAACTCTACATCCTTCCTAAAATGAGGCCTCCAGACCTGTACACAGTACTCAAGGTGTCACCTGACCATTGCTTATACAAAGGTATAATCACATACTTGTCTCTGCTAGCAAAATTTCTATATATCGTTGACAAAACTCCATCACCTGCTCAGAGAACTTCATATCCGACTGCACAATTATCACCAGGTCTTTTTCATTCTCTACCTCCCTGAGTACAGTACCACAAAGTTGGTACATTTCTCTTGGGTTACTGCTACCCATATGCAGTACTTTGCATTTGTCAATATTAAATTTCAGTTGCCACCTCTCAGCCCATCTACTTAACTTTTCTAGATCCTGTTGCAGTAGCATACTGTCTTTACTATCATAAACAACCCTGCCAATGTTTGTATCATGAACAAACTTGAACATTAAGTCTGATAAACCTTCATCGATATCGTTAATAAATACACAAAATAACAATGGGCCTAGCGCCGAACCAGGGAGAACTCCACAAATAACATTAGTCCACATAGAGCAGTGTCCATTATTACCACTCTCTGCCATTTCTCACTCAACCGTTCCTTTATTCATTGCAGCAACTTACCCTTAATGATATACTGCTCCAATTTGTACAGCAGTCTTCCATGTGCAACAGTATCAAAAGCTTTCCTGAAATCCAGGTATATGATATCAAAATTAATTTTTGCATCCAATTCCTTTCTGACCACATCATAGTATCCAATGAAATTAGTCAGACAAAACTACCCCTTAACAAACCCATGCTGCATCTGACCTATTACTGCAGTCTTGTCTAGGTGATTCTGTATCACATTTTTAACCAGTGACTTCATTACTTTCCCTGGAACAGAAGTTAAACAGGTCTATAATTATTTGTGCCACCCTTAACCCCTTTTGTGAATTTGGGATACATTTGCACATCTCCAGTCCATGGGACATCTCCTGAATCTAAGGATGCTCTCATAATTATGGGTTATAATTATAACTAAGGGTTTGCTTACTTCTCTCGCTGCCTCCTTCAATATAACTGGATAGATTCCATCTACCCCAAGTGCTTTCTTTATGTTTAAAACACAAAAAAATGTTTAACTTCAACAATTTCTCCTCCACTTTGCTCTCCATTGTTATTACAAAATCATTTAGCTCCCTATTAGAATTTAGTAAACTTCTGTGCTCCCCTTCCTTACAGAATTCCTCGTGAGTGAATGTAGATGCAAAATACTTATTCAGTTTGTAAGCTATCTGAGAAGGATCATCAACAGTCGATCCACCAACATCAAGTGGACCAATCTGATTCATCCCTTTCCTTCTAGAGTTTACATAAGTAAAGAGGTCTTTATATCCTTTGCCAAGGATTTCTTGTAATCAGCCTTCGCTTGCCTAACCTCCTTTGTGACATGATTGCAGACTAGCTTATATCTCCATAGGCTTCTGTGTCACCTACTAATTTCTATGCATCAAATGCGTTTTTCTTCTCCACCACGAGCCTGATTGTTCTTCTGACATCCGTTTAGGTCTAAATTTTGAACAGTATTTCTTAGTTGGTATGAAAAGCCTAATAGCTTCCAAGATTAATTCATTGAAGGCTTCCCATTTAGAATTCACTGTTTTTAACATCATCAGTTGATCCCACTGTAAAGAATTTAAAAACTTCCTGAGACCACTGTAGTCACCTTTACGAAAACCCTTCCCTTTAACCTTGATGGTGGTTACATCTATAAGTAAATCCCACATCAGTACATTGTGATCACTGTCACCTAGTGGTAGTTTTATCTGCAAATTCTTAATGCATGTGTTATCACTGCTGATAATCAGATCAAGAGTATTACTCCCTCTGGTTGCCTCTCGAACATGATGCTGTAGAAAACAATCCTCCAATAAATCCACAAAAGTCTTCCTAGCATGCAAGTGACCAATCCACAAGTTCGCCCATTACAAGATATTCTGATTTACTGGCCCACTCTATTTCTCTGCACAACTGTTCATTGTACTCATCAGTCATTAGGCCTATAACACACACCTATGCTCATTTTCCTTTTCCTAGTGTTTATGTCACATCAAACTGACTCAACATTGTACTGTCGACCCATGTCAACTGGATGCACTTCCTTAGATTTGTGTTTTTTTTAACTAACAGCATAAACCCTCCTCCCTTTCTACTCTGTCAATCCTTTCTGTACAAATTGTACTCCCCAAAATCCAATTCTGCACTGCTCTGCTTATATCTGTGTGACACCATGTATGTCTCTGATATCTCAACAATATCTGCCTTTGATGCCTTGACTGTACATATTGTGCTTTAAAACTGTATGTATTGTGCTTTAAAACTGTACTTATTGTGCTTTAAACTGTACTTATTGTGCTTTAATACTGTACTTATTGTGCTTTAAACTGTACTTATTGTGCTTTAATACTGTACTTATTGTGCTTTAAACTGTACTTATTGTGCTTTAAAATTACTCAGTGTGTACACAGTAAATGTTTTTTCACTCATTATGAAGTATTTAACAATAACATTGTTCAATAAAATCATCACAATATTTGGAAAATAATTTTGACCAAACTTTAGCATTAGCAAAGGCCCATGATGACACTTCAAATTCATCAAATTTATTTACTATACTTTTAGCATTGGTGTACATGCACCTGTTCTTACTCTTAGTTACCCTAACACAGCCCATGTATTTACTTGTTCCATGATGACTCCCAGCAGCTCTTGAAATCTCCAGCAACCTGCATTCTAGGTTGCTGCACATTACAATATAAGCAGTACAAGAATTGCTTTTGCCTCTGCCTGCAGCTACTGCTAAACTTTTAGTCTGTGAATCCGCGGAAGCAAGCTAGCAGTTTTCTGACCCACCTAACACTACCTCGATAGCATCAGCAAATATTCTTGCACCCTTTCTATTTAAGTGTATCCCATCCCTGTAGAGGCAGTCTCTCCTGTTAGCAACCACAGACCATGCTGAAAAAAATTCTACCCCATAAGCCTTGCACAATCTCTACAGGGCCAAATTTATTGACAAGGCTCTCATCATATACTCACTCCTATTGTGTCTGGGCAGAATTGCAGACACTTTCAAATGCAACCCTAGTTCGTGATTTTTTTTAAAAACTCACCTGTTAATTAAATCTACTGATCTCTTACTCTTAATGTCATTAGCACCAACGTGTACAACAATATCACCTTTTGTGCCTTTAAAAGATGATATATGCTGTACAACGTCATCAACTTTTGCCCTGGGCAGACATACCCTGGTCCTGTTGCACCTATCTGTTTTGCATAATATATTCCCCGTCTCCCTGACAACAGAGTCACCAAGAATAACTAGTTCCTGTGGGACCAGTGCATTCTGCCTTGGAGATTGCTGCTGTGTTG